>NC_052351.1:27953151-28062359 GCF_009727055.1 Benincasa hispida | reverse complement strand
AATCTTTTAGTTGTAAGTATATTCTTATGCTAGTTAAGTTGTACGTATATTGACATTCATGAATATATATAAAACTTTTCTATAGAGATTCAATCACGAATGTGTATTACAAACATAGTTTAAAATTTCGATCAAAATGAGATTGTGAAGACTCAAAATTTTGATGGAGGAATATTGTTTTCCTCCCAATTTTGATGATGAGATTAATTTCAAGAATATTCTGATTTCTCTTATTTTGATGAAATTTTGAGATTTGAAGTAAATTTAGAGAAATTTCGACATTTCGAGGAAATTTCGATTTTTTTAATTAACTTCGTTAGTCTAGTTGAAGTTTTTCAATTGTGGTTCTAATTATACACAATTCTATAGTTTCACACATCAATTTTATTTTTAACAAAGGATTAAGCCTTTTTATGAGTTACTTTTTCTAATTTTCATCTTTTCTCAATTTTTAGTTTCATTTTTAGACCGAAAAATTTCATTTTTAAAGAAATCAAATTTGAAAAACCCACAAAAAAGAAAAAAAAAACTTATTTTTAACCTCATTCAAATTTTTTTCATTAAATTTTCACATCATTTCACCTCAAATTGAATTGATGTGAGTTCTTTTTTTCTTTTACCATCCAAAACTTTCATAATTTTCACACTATTTCACTTCAAAATATTTCTAAATTTTATATTATTTTGTAATTAATTTTCCAATTCTTTCTTAATTTTCTACTCTCGTATAAATACACATACATTACGATAGATATCTATGTTATAGAAATTGTGATTAAAAATGGTTAATTATGGTCTAGTTAAGCTACAGATAAAGTTTTATTAACTTATTTTACCGAAATTTCGATCGATATCAATATTTCCATGAAATCGAAATCTTGACATAAATATTTCGAATCTTCACTATAAATAGTTATAAAATTGATTGCAGACTTCTAATGAATTTCTCTAAAGAAGTAAAGTTGAAATAGTTAAATAGTTAAAGGGGGCATTTGGCCTCTAACTTGAATTGAGTTGGGTGGGTTAAAAAAACCCATCTACCGTTTTGATTTATATTATCTCGTTATTCGTGTTAGTTCACACTTTTTACCTCATTATTCGTATCAATTCTTCCAATTACTCTCATCCTACAATAATTATCAACTCAACTTTACACGTCAAACACCTCCTAAGTATTTTCTTTTTCTTAAAATAATAATAAATAAATAAATAATAAGTGGTAAGAAGGCGAAAATGTCGGTGGTTAGTCCTCTTCGTGAAAAAGTTATTTTACTTGTGAAATATTTTTGAGAAGTCGTTGTTCGAAAATAAACATTCTTATTAAAGCTTTTCCTTGGTAAAGTATTGTAATATATTATATTTCTCAAAATTGTTAGAAAATAATAAAACACGCCCTAAATTTTCAATAATATTATAAAGCACCTGAAAGTTGAAACTTGAGAATAATATTAGAAAGGAATATGGTTAATACTGATGCCTTTCTCTAGTAAATAGCCTTTAGAAATCTAGATTCCCATTTTTTAAAAAAGACACTAAATTCCAAATTCCTTTGTGAACATTTCAAGTTTCACATCTTATAATCTTCATCTCATTTTCATGTATTTAATTAATTTATATTTCAAAATATGGTTTAATTTGCAAATTATATTTTTAGTTACAACTATACCTTTAAACTTTAAATTTTAAAAATTTAAACTTTTATAAGTACTAAAATTGGATCAAATTAAACCTTCAGAATTATATAATTGTATTAATTATAACCTCTATATAAGTTTGAAGATTTGGGTCCATTTTTACGGTTATTATAGGTTTGAGGGTCCAATTCTAATACTTGTAGAAGTTTATGGATCTAATTTTTATAATTAAAAATTTGAGGGTCACCATATTTTAGAAGTGATTTTTGTAATTTGTAATTTATTTTTAAATTTTGTTTAGAATGTTAGGGGTATTTATGGGTTGGGTTGGTTTGAGTTAAAAAACTTTTTAGATCCAACCCAATTGTTCGAATTATAAATTTTTTCATTGATTCGGGTTAATCGGGTCATTTATTTAAAATTTTGTTATAAAAAAAGTAAAATGTAAACATGTAAAAATCTAATTTAATTGTCTTCATATATTGAATTAAGATTAACAACTTAATTTCAATTTATATAGTGAAAATTTTCGTTCTAAAGTATACAGAAACTATTTTTAAGAGTTATTGGAGAGTAAATTATTTAAAAAATATTGGAATTAAATAAAATTAAAATCAATAAATATATATAAATAATTATATTATAAGTAATAAAATAATATATTTTAGAATTCGGATTGGTTTGATAGGTGAATCCATGAATTAATACAACCCATAAAATTTTCATTTATTTGAATCCAACTCAACCCAAATGAGTTGATAACCCAATCCATCCAAACCGTATGGATTAAGTTGGGTTGATCGATTTTTCGGATTATCGGATTTTTTGAATACTCTTATAGAATATAATGAAAATGTGTATTGATGGGTCAAATTTGAGGTGGATATGAATATCCAAAGAAATAAAATTATTTAGAAGGAATGAAGTGCGGCTTAAATAATTGAAATCATACAGATTCAGAGACGATGAGACATTGCGTACCCGTGAGAGTTTTAGCTTTTTTCTTTTCTCTTTTTTTAATCATTGCTCCTTAACAAAAACAAATAAATAAAAGAAAAACATTTTTCTTGGGAATCCGAGAAAGATGGAGACCTATCAATATTCAAAATCCATTTTCTTTTCTCTTTTCTCTCTTCTTATAAACAAAATCGTGTTCACCTCTTCTGTAATCCGCCATTATTAAACTAACATACCGAACTAAGCTCCAAATTTCCCGATTCCCCATAGCTTTCATAAGCATAACCTCAACAACAAAAAGGGCAAAAACAAAAGAAAAAGGGTTTCGATTTCAATCCAACGCCAACCCAGTTTTCTTCTTCTTTTTCCCATCCTTCTTTCACTACTCACTCCTCCCAACACACCCTTTTGTTATTCTCCTCTCTCTCTCTCTTTATTCTTCTCATTTTCTCCGCAATTCCCATCTGGGTTTTCGCCGCCGATCCCATTTCTTCCATGGAGGATTCTTCCCGGAAAAAACCCACTTCCGTTTGGGAGCCTCGGTCTCGTCGGAGATCTTGGTGTTGTTCATTTGCAGTGCCGCCTTCCAGTCCGGATAACTTTCTGGTTTCTCGGTCTAGAACCCCTCGTACTAAGTCCGAGAATGTGGCTAAACCTAGTGTCTCTGTTCCTAATTCTCCTCAGAGTTCCAAATCTGGGCTGGGTTTAGTCGGTCGGATTGATCCAAGAAGGATCTTGTCTCCCGGCAGAGTTTCGCCGATCGATTCTGATCAGAATGTTGAAAGTCTGGCGCAAGAAATGGGGACCGAGAACTCTGCTGTTGTTGATTCCATCGTTCAACCGCGAGTTGAGAGCTTTCGGGCTCCGAAGGAAAAGTATCGGGATCCTCCAGCAAGCTTGTCGCGCTCTGGTTCAGTTGTTGGGTGTGATAAGAAAGATGTGTTCGATGTGAGATTGAATTTGAGGGCAAAGAATGGTGGGTGCATGGTTTTGGAGTTGAATTCAGAGGTATTATGTGCTAATTCAGAGGTTTTTTCTGAGTTGATTGTGAAACATAAGAAGGATTTAGCATCAAATGGCAGTCCTTCGCGTTCAAAATTGTGTAGAATTGAAGTTCCTGAGGTGGAGAACTTGGGGATGTTTAGGGAGACCATTGAGCTTATGTTTGAGGATGATATTTCAAAACGACTCTCGAAGATCGGTGTCTATCGGGCCATCGACATACTTGAGGTTAGTGCTTATTAGGGAATATAGTAGAGAAAGAAGATTGATCTGCTTTTTCTTTTTGTTTTATAATTTGATTGCAAATTTGTTGCTGTGTTTGTGTGCTGCGTTAAGAGTAAGCCTGTCTGGTTTGGGATTTTGGGGGTCAACAGTGTTCTCATAGGCTGAAGTCATCTTAAGAACTATTCTTCAGAAAGAATTTAGGAAGTAATTCTCAAGCAAGTCTTATATGTATTTATTTTTCTTATAAGCTGTTTATGTTTAACCCCAAAAGTCGGGACACTGTTAAGATCCTTGGGCTCAACAGTGATACCGTGGTCAAATTCTATCGAACCCACCTACTAAGGATATTTATTTTAAAAAAAAACCCTCTCCCTAACCTATTTTGACCAAAAAATGTTTTAGGGTTGGACTATGTGGTTTTCTGTTGAAATTACATTGGGATGGAAATAACCGAATTGAGCTGTTCAATGTTCTATTCTAATGTCCTTTTTCTTCAGAATAAATCGAATTGAGCTGTTCAGTGGCAATTTTTCTTCAGATATCTGCTTCTTCAAACTGTTATAAGAATGCTCCTAGAGTTATTCATGGAATAAACTCTTTCATGAAGAAACAATTTAGCTAACCATTCATATTAGTTGTACATGCAAGTTACCCGCTGACTGAATCTGTGATGACCTTGTTAAGCCATGTAGTTGTTTAAGTTTCATATTCTATAATATAGGTATTTAAGACACTTGAAACTTATTGGCATGGCATGAGGTTTCTTGTGGAAAACTGAAGTTTTTTCCCTTGAAAATGTAATATCTGCTCGAGAAAATCCTTGGTTGAACCATGTTTTAATTACATGTTTGAAAAGAGACTAATGCTCAACAGATACGAGCTTCAAAGTAGTGAAAAAGGATAAAACAAAAAAAAAAAAAAGAAAACAAAGTTACAAAGGAGAAATGAATGTATTCCAATTTAAACAAATGTCTTGCAGAGAATAACCTATGAACGAGTTGGAAAGAGAGCACCAAAGATAAGCTTTGAAGTTTGGGATGAGCCAACTCAAAGCAATCTAACTACGAACAATTTTTGTCTTAAAAATCTTCTAATTTCTTTCCAATCACAATTTTGGAGTTCCAAAGTAATTGAGATCGTAAAGGTAAGAACAGGCCTGATAAAATCTGATGGGCGTTAGTATTGGCATCTAAAGAGACCCCACTGCAAAGTGAAAATGGCGAACAATTTAAACCAAGAAACCAACAAGAACAAGCATACAAAGAATAGAAGATTAAGAAATTCCCCTGCTTCATGACAAAAACAGCAAATAGAAGACGTAAGACTTGATGGAGGAAGCTTCCTTTTATGAACTTCAACTGTATTTAGAGAACTGTTTCGCAAAATCCTATCAAGAATGTTAATTCTTTTTTGACTGTTGAATTTCCACAAGGTCGAGAACCAGTCCTTTGACAATGGAGAAGATAAATCCTACTTACAAGGAAGAGAGTTAACTGAAAAAGCACCCCAAAGTCTTTGAATTCCATTTCCTTGAATCTTAAGAAACCAATATCAATGTTGATATTGGTACCAGAATGATATATTGATAGATAATTTTGTGAGTATAAAGAATATTATTTAAATTTACAATGAAGTTGTTATTACTTCCAAACTAGGTTATATATCTTGTTCTTAGTGCATATCTTCATATTGAGGTTGGTAGATGATTTATTTATTTGTTTATTTTAAATGAGTATTTATAAAATATATCAAAATTTTCAATTAATCCTTTATATCGTTGAGCCCTTTGATTTACAGCTATATCAACGTGTCAATGGATATTTTGATCCTTAACTTTGGCCACAATAAATTTTCCAACAATTGATCAATTTCCTCGTCGTTTCTTTTAAAGAATCAATTTCCTTATCTTTTAAAAGTCTTCTATATATAATACTCCAAGCAAGGCATCAGGAATCCCAAAAAACAGAAATTGAACCATTTGAAAACGTAGAGATGCTGAATAATCGAGGAAAAAACCACTCTTCAAAAGGATCATCACCAATTCAAGTATCATGCCAAAACAGAGTTGAAGGGACAATTTCTAGTAGTATGGTAGTATAGAAAATTTTCTGTACTACCTCCATTCATTGTTTGCCATGTGATCATGCTTTTAGAAATAGTGTGGAGTCTACTAATATTTATGAAAACAAATTTATAGTGTGAACAAAGTGAGTATGGTACTCCAATGGTACTAAAGATTTTCCATTCTTGAGCTATTACCAAAAGGGAAGGAGGCATAAGATTCCACCGATTTTTAAACCTTTAGTATACTCCAATCAACATATTGTAACCTTTGGAATACTCGTCCATGAGCTGAAAATACTGAAATTTGATCTTCCATTTGTAGGCTATGACTTTTTGACTTTTCGCCAAAAAGCTCGAGGCTCAATGATATATCTCCAACTCCATTTGCCCATGAAATGTAAGTTTCTGTTCTTTAATCCTCCGAGACCCAAACCTCCATCAAGTTCAGATTTGGAGATTAACCTCCTAACAAGATGATTTATCTTCCCACCAATGCTTCCTTCCCAAAATAAAGTCTCATCTTCTTTCCCGTTCTAAACAAATATTAGAGGGAATAAGAAAAAGGGACATAAATATAAGAGAAGATCAGAAAGTACCAATTTACATATGGTTAATCTTCCACCAATCTAGATTCTTATCGATTCTGCCAAAATGAAGCATTTCTTTGACGACCTCCAACAGGCCAACTCCAAGAGGTAGAGAAAGGTATAAGAATGGCAGATATCCGATCTTACAATTAAAATGTGAACTTTGCAGTTTGAATCCCCAACATTAACCCTTTTTTTTTTACAATATGATTTTCTTTTGAGTCTTAGACATTACTACCACAACTTGAAGACTTTTGCCAGTTAATCTTGGTCCTAGAAAACTGCTTGAAAACCTCCAATGTTCTGATTAAAATCTCCTACAAAGAATCATCATATTTACAAAGAACAAAATATCATTTACAAATCGAAGAATAGAAACTCAAATGTTGTCCGCCCCCACTCCCAATCAACCACCTCAAAAGCTATTTCAATACCAAGCTTTAGAATCAAAACCTCACGGTTCCGAACTCAATGCTCCTCCACCACTTCGTATATTGGTTCAAGATTTGTCTACATTCAATAAAATCACTTTGAGAAACCAATATAAGTGGAGACATATCTGCTTTAAATGTTCAATAAGAACCTTGGCAAGGATCTTATAAACCGAGGAGGTTAAATTGATGGCCTGAAAGTATTAACTGCGTAAACGTGTAATAACATAACCATGTAATAACTTTATCATTTTTAATTTTTTACATGGTTTTCAATTAAACACTAAAACGTGTTTCTAGACGTGTTTCTTTTGCATATTTTTGGGAGAAGCTTATTATTGTGGCCACTTGGTATAAGAGATAGCCCTTTCAGTAATTTCTATTTTCGATTAGCTTGAAGACCTTTTTGTAACTTCCTTTGTGAGGGTTCTTTTATTTTTGTTTTTTGGATAAGAAACTAACTTTCAATATCAAAGGAAGATACAAAAGAGGGAGAGATAAGATATCTCCACACACCAACCGGTTACAAAAAGGAAGCCCAACTGGTGCAAATATGTGTCAAGCTCTAATTGCAAAAGAATTTAGATGTAGAAGATCAAGTAGAAGCAAAAGGGCAAAGACCCCATTAGACCAAAGGATTTTTGTCTGAGCATAAAACTAGGGGCCCTCAATAAGCTGAAGAGCATCCGAGGCTTTGTTGGGCCAACATCACCGCAAGTTGAACAAATTAAACAACCTTCCCCGACAATCTGTAGAGAAGGGGCAAAAAAAGAGAGATGCATCAAGAACTCCTCATTTCTTTTACAAAGAACACACCAATTAGGGTAGAGAGCATAATACCACACAGTTCTTTGGATTCTACAACATGTATTCAACCTTTCAAAAGAAAAGATCCATAAGAAGACTTTGACCTTCTTCGAACAATTAGCTCTCCATATAGCATCAGAGCTCTGTCTGTAAAGGGCAACTTCTTTCACAATAAGCTTGGGAGAGAAGAACTTAATTGAGAAGGCGCCATCATTTTTCAACATCCACAAGATTACATTATCTTTATTATTTGGTGTAAAGGCTTGGAGCTTGGTCATAAGATCGACGCAATCATCAAATTCAGCGTCAGCAACGTTCTTCTGAACTTTAAGTCCCAAACACAAAGAGGAGTCAGACTAGAAATCATAGACCATTAAGTCCTTAGCAGTCACAATTCTGAAAAATCTAGGAAATTCCACACAGAGAGGCGAATCAACAAGTCATTTATCTTTCCAAAACCTGGTTTTACCCCACGACCAGTTTTGACTTTGTACCAATCCTTGGAGAGGAGTATTTTTCATAATCTGGATCCACGACCCTTTAAGCAACCAAGAGCCCTTCATAGAAGACCACCGACTATATGTTCCATTTGTATTTGGAAGCAATCACCTGCCTCCAAAGAGCATCCTTTTAAGTAAGAAATCTCCAACCCCATTTGGCTAGAAGAGCACGGTTTTTAGTAGTGAGATTGCCAATACCCAAACCTCCTATTTTAGTCGGAAGAGAAGTAGTTTCCTAAGTAATCAAATTAGCAGCCCAGGGTTCTTTTGTTATTCATTCAATCAAAGAAACTGTTTCATAGATAAATATTTAATAATTTAAATCACCTCTTGAGCGTTGGTAAGAAACTCAAAGTTATGGACATCTAATATGGTGTTGTCTTTTCTAAACCATAATTCTGGATCCTTATTCTTAACCTCTGTTTCTTAGTTAAGGTAACTATGCTGCTGAATTTTTTTCTTGGGAAAATATAGATATATTCTCGATTATATCACTGTTATGTGTCTCTGAAGGAAAATGAAAAAGGTTTTTGAGTCTAGTTCTTATACTTGGCTCTTATGTTTTAGTCCTTGTATCTTTATTTGTTTAGTATTTTACGTTTATAAATGCATCAAGCCCATAATGCATATTAGATGATTTAATATCTCACAAATATGGAAGTTTAAAGGCAATAATGCATATGCATTTACATCCTTGTAAGAAACAAGTTTGGTTTCACTCATTTAAATTTATTATTATTTTTTTAAAAAATTATTGTTTGATGGAAAACCAACTTCACAATAAAGCAAACTTGAAAAAAGAAACTGACCAATCAGGCCTCTTCCCAAAACCCTCCTCTGGATATGTGTTCTACGAAGTAGCCAAACAAATTTCCTTCCAAAGAGTCTTGTATCTATCTTAGCAAGTCTTAAGAAACAGAACTTAGTCCAACATTTGACCAAAAGGCTAAACAACCTCTAGAAAACAATTTGACTAACATAGTGAAAAAAGGTATCCTGAACTGATGTCAACTGCTTCTAGATAACACTTCAACTAAGAATCTGTGACTACTTAAGAAAATTTTAGGTCTTATCTGGTAACCATTTTGTTTTTGGTTTTTGAAAATTAGGCTTATTTCCTCCCATTTCTTACAATGATTTGCATTTACAATAGTTGAATTCTTAGCCAAATTCTAAAAACAAAAATAAGTTTTAAATTTTTTTTTTTCCCTCCAAATTTTCGCTTAGTTTTTTAAACCATTGGTAGAAAGTAGATAAAAAAAGAAGAAATTGGAAGTGGAAGTAGTGTCTATAGGCTTAATTTTCAAAAATAAACAACCAAAAATCAAATAGTTACTAAGGAGGTCTTTTACTGTTTTGAAGATTTAAGGAGAATGTGGAGGAATTTGACAAAACTGAAGGGACAGTCAACTAAGAGGAAAAGGCCGCAAGTAGACGTCAAGGATCATACAATAATCTCCAATCCTCAGAATAGGTGAACCCCACTCAGTTGAATGATACCCATATGTATTCACAATGGCCAATGGCCTTACGCCACCCAAAAAAAAAAAAAAAAAACCTTGGGGGAATGCCATGGACATTTTGTGAGAGAGTGGAATACTTTAATACACCCTTCACGCCAATCTTCAATAGAATATCCCACCTAATTAAATGGGACTACAATTTATTATCTTTCTCTATAGATCATTTAAGTTTTATCGAAGCGAAGTACAAGAAATATGGAACAAATGTAAGTATAGATACCCACACACTAAAAGTAAATAAGAGGCTAGAACTATAACGTAACCAATAAAAGATCAAGGTTGTCAAGTGAATTATGTTTAAGAAGCCTCGATCTGCTGGAAAGGGCCCTTTACTGACCCCACCCTTGCTTGTTAACTTCTTCTTCTTTCTTTAAAAATAATATCTTGTAATACAAATGTTTAATTGTATCGAGGGGAAACCATTGGTCATGAAAATTCAAATATTCCAGAGACAACCTTCCTTTTTAGGTCAAATAGATTGAATTACAAATTTAGTTCTTGAACCTTGAGATTTGTGTCTATCTACAAATTTAGTCTCTAAGCTTTCAATTTTTATAAAATTTATGTATCTACTAGAGACAAAATTGAATGTTCAGGGACCTATTAGACACTTTTGAAAGTTTTGGACCAAGTAGATACAAACCTCAAGTTCATGCACTAAATTTTTAATTTAACCTCATTTTTATTTTTGATTCCACATGGCCCTCGAGTCCTTTGATCTTTCGATGTTCCTAACGTTTGAAATTGGGAAATAATTAGTATCCTAAGCATAAGACCCCATGCATGCTTAATTGAATCCAATTGCTTTTCTCCATGATCACTTAGATGAAGAGAATATCTTTTACCACTGACCTTTGCGGTTACCAGAAATTGAATTGTGCATGCCACCAATATTGCATTTGAATGCGTGATTTGAAAATATCATCGGTATTGGAAAATTCAACCAATCTTTTATCGTTGTAGTTTTAATTTTGATTGTATATAATGATGATGAAAAAAACTGAATAATCAAAACTCAGATTTGGAAATTAACAATGCTTATGTTAAAATATTTGAGATCTAAATCGATACATAATGGCAGTCTTGCAATATAGACACCTCATGTTTTTATGACATTGGTAGAATATATCAAGTGTATTAAAGAAGCTATTATCTATTCTCTTATTGAAGTAGTCATTATATAGATCAAGCATGATTGATGTTCCATCAGTGAAGTCCAGCACTAACAAGTAATATCTTTTATCACTTAGGTATCTGCAAGTATCATGTTCACAAAGTGTGTTGCTTCATGTTTAAAGTACTTAGAGGCTGTGCCTTGGACAGAGGAGGAAGAAGAGAAACTAAGGAATCTGTTTATAAAAGTCAAGTTTGATGATGCAACAAGTAGAGATGTCTTGGCAAGACTACGCTTGCTCGATTCAGTAATTTCACAGCAAGGCATAGCCCGACAGCTCGTTTTGTCTATTTCTACGTGTTCTAATTCCATTGCAAGAAATGAACTGAAGTCTTTAGTCAAGGGTCTTCTTTGCAAGAGCTCAGTTTACGAGAAAGATCATCTGGACCTCAGTAAAGAGGACCTTTATGCAGTTTTCCATACTTGTATAGCTTCATTAGTCAGCCTTTTGAAGGGATCCTCCCATGCAGTCTGTCCCGAAAGAAGCATAAAGAATATAACTGAAAAGCCATTAATTGAACAAATCGCAATGGAGGTGGATACTATCAACTGGCTGCTTGAAATTTTACTTGATTGGCAAATGGCTGAAGAATTTGTCAATATATGGGCAGAACAGAAAGAACTGATTAGAATGCACGATAACACTTCACCGATGGTTAGGTACGAGCTCAGTCGGGTTTCAGCAAACTTATTCATTGCAATAGGGACAAGAAAACTGAATTGTCGTTCGGAAACAAGGTTGGGACTACTCCAGGCATGGTTTGGTCCAATGCTACTAGATTTCGGTTGGCTACAGCGCTGCAAAAAAGGACTGGATATGAAAATGCTGGAGGAAGCCATGGGTCAAGCACTGCTTACTCTACCTATGAAACAGCAGCATTTGCTATTTATGGACTGGTGTAGGTTCTTCTCGAAGCGTGGTAGCGAATGCCCCAATCTTAGCAAGTCATTCCAAATATGGTGGCGTCGTTCATTCCTTAGAGGTTCAGAGACGTATTCCATTGAATCTAGGTAGCTCCCCCTTCACCCACTTCTTGAGTTATAACACCAATGAAGCAGTCGTGTACACCTTAAAGTTAACAATAGGATTGTTGTAACAACTTTAGAGTAACAGACAAGTTATAATTAATTTCTGAGAGGTTGATATTGGTTTTCCCACTTGTATTATTGTTACTTTGTGGAAATTATATATGTTCTTTAGAGAAGGGTTAATCAGACTTACTCTTAATGTAGATCTTTCACAACACCACTTTAAACAAACAAATTCCTTACTGTAATTACACATAAATACAGTTGGATCTATAGTGATTGAATCAAATCTATGCACTATGATTAAGATTTCCAATTTTTTCAATCCCTCCATTGAAATGACATCAGCTTTAACCTTATCCATCACTTTTCATAAATTGACATTTTCTTGGCAAATTGATAGGCAAGAATCAAGATCTTGATTATATAAACTCCAAACAAAAAGAGTTTATTTTTTTAGTTAATATAGAGGTTGATTTATGTATGAAATCAAGACAGGATGGATTATAAAAGCAAGGTTTGTTACTAATTTAGAAGATTGGAAATCCTACCGACCCTTTGCTTTGTTGATTTTAATAATAATAATAATGATGATAATTGATATTGATATTGATGATGATGATAATAATAATAAATATAATGATGAAAAGATGGAAGAAGGGAATTTGGAGGTGGCGGTCGTGTGTTCACACCTTGTGGTCTCAATTTAACATTTTTTTGGCCCACAACCTAATCCACCAATAACCTAAAATTTTATACAAAAACACCTTTTTTTTTCTTCTTCTTCATGTTTGTGGTGGGACCTATAAATGAAGGGACAGCTCATTCTATAAATTTTAGTGATTATTTACCTAATTAGTTATGCTCCAGTTTACACATACACATATTCATTATTGTTAATTAGGATATATCAAGTTTTTTTTCTTCCAAGATTCGAATATCTACTTTACTATTTTTTTCACAATATTTTAGATGAAAAATTGAACTTTTAAATTTTTTAAATTTGAGATTGATAGTATAAACTTTATGTCAAATTAGTTATGTTCATTTTGACAAATCAATGATTGTTATTATAGTTCTTCAGTATATAAATATGGATATACTATATATTTTTCTTTAACCTATCATTTTATGGTTACTATACAAATAAAAAAAATTGTATAAAAATTAGGTTTAATTATACAAAATATACATAAACTTTAGGGTAGGCTGAAACTATGACATGTTTTACTTTTTTTCCTTTGAATTTCGAAATTTGTTCCCAAAAAAACTTCTGAAGGATTTTTCTTTCATAAAAATAAGATGAAAATTTATGTGAGAACTAATGTGTAAAAATGAGAAGACATATGTGATATCATTTATAATATAATTCACATAAATTATTGTGATTAATAATATTTAAGTTGATTATGCAAATGATTTCTACAATATCATTAGAGGTGGATTAACCGATAATGCAAACGTAAATTTAGCTCTATGATAACTGACTTGATCTTTTATAGAAGTTAAAGTTTCAATTTCTCATCTCTATCATTGTTGTTATACTAAAAAAATATAGAAATAAGTAGTAACAACGATCTCAATTTCTACACAAAAATGCAATCAAAATCTATCTCAAAATTTAGAAGTGATTTTGCATAATTTAATCTGAAATCTATGGGATAGATCATTTTCAATTCCATCAAACACATTCCTTCAATTTATTCTGCCATGCCAGTAGGTCCCATATACCTTCCCTTTCTGAGTGGTAGTTAATAGTTATAACCTAATAATAGTTTTCCATCTCATGCTTTGATATTTTAATCAAATTAATATATAATAATATCCTACTTTTGATTTCTAATAAAAAGCCTATGGTTGTATATTGATTATGTTCCTAACTAACCCAAATTTAATTTTTTTTAGTTATCAATTAAATTTTATTCTGGTTGCTAAATATTTTTACATTGTAGATTCAATTTTTTTTTCTCTTATTTATAAATTAAAACGCAATATTTTAAAAGGATTTATTTGATTACTATTTTATTTAATTGTTTTCAGCTAAAAAAAATATGTCTAATTTATAATGCAAAATATCGTTGTCTATCCGTGATAGATACTGATAGACATCCATCAATGTCTATCACTAGCACTGATAGATTATTACTGACTATCATGAATAGATAGTAACATTTTACTATATTTAAAAATATTTTTAGTAGTTTTGCTATTTAAAACAACTACCTTATTTTAAATTTAATTTTATAATTGACATTTTAGAAACTTTTTTTGTTTTTGACTTTCCTCCAGAATTCAAAAGCGTTTTTATAAGATATAAAAAATACAAAATACTAGAGCATTTTGTCAAATAGAGTCTAATTTATTTTATAGTTATTATTATTTTTCCTTTAGCTTATAAATTTTGACTGACTAATATATATGTCAAAACTAGACCATATTTGTCAAACTTTTAATGTAGAATTTCAGAATGTTAACCTCGTACGATTTATTTTCAACTATTTTCACTCAAGATTTCACATTTTAAGGTTAATTTTGACAACCAAAGTCTTCTCAAATTACAATAATAATTTAAGGATAAAATAAAAATTAAGTAAAAATTTAAAAGATTCTATGAATCAATAATTTGTTGAAAAGGCAGTTACAACAACTAAAAGATTTGAATTTGTTGGTACATTCTAATCATGACGGGAATTATTAAATATAGTGGCCCATGATTTATGCAAGGTGTTATTTCGAAATTATGTTAAAAAATTTGCTCTCTTATGTTCTAAAACAAAAAATTTGTTATTCAATTAGAATAAATTTAAAGGAACAATAATCAATATTGAATGGTGTTAATTATTGTGTAGCTATTGTTCTATTAAATTATAAATTTAATCTCTAAATTTTAGATTTTAAAATTTGTGTTTATTAGGTCATTAAAATTTTAAAATTATGAAATTAGTTCTTAAATCTGATATCTTTAAAAGTTTATATATCTACTAAACACAAAATTGAAAGTTTATGATTTTATATTTATATTTTATTGATCAATTTGATATTCTTTAAAAATTTTAAATTTATCATGAATCTATTACATTCAAAATTGAATATTTAGAGACATATTAGAGTTTAGTAACTTAATTAAACATTTCTAAAAATTCATGGAATAAACAACTATTATATTCATAAAATACATTTCAACGAAGGAAATTATTTCAAACGGTAAAATTGTTGAAAATATTTATAAAATATAACAAAATTTTAGAATTATCGATAATAGATGCTGATAGACTTCTATCAGTGATATTGATAGATACGGATAGTAGTCTATTAGTGTCTATCAGCGTCTATCATTGATAATTCTAAAATTTTGCTATGTCTTGTAAATATTTTTGTTTATTTTTCTATATTTAAAAACAACCCTTTCAACAATACACAAAATATTCCTAAAGTAAACTAAATTTTATGGGCTATTTAATTTTCAAATATAGGAAAATGAGCAAATTAATATAGACAATGATATATATAGCAAAATGTCATTATTTAAAACAATGATAGACACTTGATAGATATTTACTAGTTTAGTGTTAGTGTCTATCACCGACATTGATAAATATCATTTAAAACAATAATATTTTATTATACTTGGAAATATTTCTAGCATGTCATTTAAAATAATTTATCCAAATTTTATAATATATTTTATGATTTCAAAAGTTATTTTTACGTAAACAGAATCCCTTATGGTTTGTCATTTAGAAAATGATTATTTTGAAACATGAGATAATTATGACCATTTACATGGCAAAATATTTCAACACATATATATGAGCAAACACTTACCATGATTTAAATAACAAAGCTAAAAATCCACCGCAAATAACATAAATCACAAAATTGTAATAAAAAAATGCTCCTTATCAAACTCCAAGTCTTTGTTGATGACATTCAAACATTTCATCGACAAGATATTAATATTGTTTCTGACTTCTATTTTTTCTATAAAATTATAATTCTATTGCTCGTACTTTGGTATATAATGTATGACAAACTTGTGTCTTTGTTGTTCGACTTGAAGATTATACTACTCTCATGATACTGTGTCTCGTGATTTAACTCCATTGTTAAATACTCCTTTTAATTTTTTTCAACCAGATTAAAATCTATACACTATTAAAACAAAATCATATCATAAAACTCATTTATCTCATCTACAAATAACTTGGTCATGATATTAAAACTTTATTACACCTTATTACTATACATTGTTTCAAGTGAAGTATAGAAACATTAATGAAACTTTTTAAAAGGAGTATTAAATTTAAACCATGATTAGAGTCATAGAGGGTAAAATTATAATTAATATATATATATAGAGAGAGAGAGAAGTATTAATAATGCCATGGTCCATCATTTACTAGGTTTCTCTTTCAAGTCTCTAACCCAAAGAAAACTTCAAAATTTAATAATAAAATATGTGGGGGAATTAAAAGGAATTTAAAAGAAAAACAAAAAGATGCCACGTGGAAGACTAAGTCTTGAAATAGAGTCAGACTGAGTCCCCAATAAGGTCTTCTCTGCCATTCTGACTCGTTCAAACGCGGCTGCTTCCAATATATATATTTTATTATTAATTATATATTTCCACCGCACTCTTTTTCTTTTCTTCTTAATAATTTTGTTTTTCATGTCTTTATTTTATTATTTTTATTTTCTTTAAAAAATTAAAAATGAAAAGTGGAAATGCCTACAAAATCAAAATCAATCATATTCTAAGCTTTTGAAATCTTCTTTTGGTACTTATTTCCTTTGTTAAATTCTTTTTTATTATAAATATGTTAAATTATGTCTAATGTAGATATTCATGGTTAGTGTTCATTGTATTAAGTTTTATGTCCTAAAGCTCTGGTTTGCAAACAATTAAACTTATTTTGTTATCAATAAAGATGCTATTGAGGTTTATTCAATAAAATTATTATTGGATGTATGAATTGTTTATTTCATTTAGAAATAATTTAACTCTACCAAACTAAGACCAATGGTTATTAATGAGTTATTGGAATTTATGTGGAGTTATAAGAGTGAATCAAGTTTGAGTAGATAGCTAAAACGGTCTTTAATATACAGATAAGGCTGAATACCTTATTTTGGAAACACCATCGGATGTGGCCCACTTTGTATTTAGTATACATGATGTGATCTTGAATCGTTCATGTGGAGATATGCTAGTGGGGTATCATGTGCAAATAGTTTGTATAAAACTGGACTGAGAAATAAGTCACTCTTAATTTATAACGTTGTTTACTGTTTAAGACTGACTATTTCAAGGCGATGACTTAGATAGCTTGACCTTAATCCTAAGCTAACTATGAACTTCTATTTATTCAAGATTATTCTTAGATTTGCATGGGTGAGGGTTGGCCTAACAGAGCCGACTCAATAAGCCCCCCATTTCAGGGGTAAGACCAAGTAGATAGCTGAGACATATGGTGCAAAACGGAATTCACACCTACCCGTTTTTAGGTAGAGTAGAGAGGTTGTTCCCTTAAGTGCTGACTTTGAATCTTGAACAAGGGGCCCACCCTCTCATTGGTCTGAGAGGGACTGAGTTTGGTGATTGTTCATTAGATGATCAGTGAGACTTAAGGAGCAAGATGTAATCTTGAGGGTAAAACAACTTTTGACTCAGCTGTTATTACGAACAATATATGAAGGATTAACTTACTGATTATGGATAAATCAAGTGGATAGAAATATATCTACCGTGAGGAGAGTGCACCTACTGAAGTGACCTGGTAGTTAAGGAATGTTGATTAATTCGATTTAAAGAGTTTAGTCAGTTAATCTCGGATCGTTGGAGCTCATGATCTATAGGTCCAAAGATCCCTCTACTAGCTCACAAATGGACTAAATCTTAGAATATCGTGATGAGGGAATTTGAAACGTTCAAATTCGAATTAAGGGAATCGGCAATTATATACGATATAATTAAACGTTTAATTATTGAATTAATTGGCAATGGAGAATTGGATAATATTTAATCATGATTTAAATATTAATTACATGAACAAGGATTCATGATTGTGGAATTGGCGGTTTAATAATTTAATATTGGATATTAGGTTGTTTCAATTAATTATTTAGAATCAATTATTAGAATTAATATTTAAAACTAATTTTAAAATATCACTTTATGAATAAATATTTTATGTAATTAGTTTTATTTTTTCTTTTTTAAATTTGATTTTAAATTAAATTTATTTGAATTTTATGTTAAAATTCATTTAAAATAAAAAATTGGAAGAAGTGGGTTTTTCCCACTTTTCCACTTTACCTTACACTGCACAAATCCACTTCTCCAAGCTGGTTTGAGTGTCATTACCTCATGATGGAAGAAGGCAGTATGGAGAAGAAGATCAAAACTAATTGAACTTCAACTGCTGTAATGTAGAAATTTGAGGGAGAATGGTTCTCTCTAGGTCTTGACACTCAATCCGAAAATTCTCTAAAATTTTGATTTTCATTTTGGATCCCACAATCCAATCTAAGGTCCTAGAGAATTGTAGAAAATATCAAGTGGTGGTCTACAAGCATTGTCAGTGAAGATTCAAGCTGGAACTGAAGAATTGAAGAGTTCTTCAAAGATAATATCTTGAAACCCTATCTCTTTGTTCTGAACATACTTGTTTGATTACTAAAATTGATGAAATTAAAGTGTTTAAGGTCCAAATTGCTTCCGCTTGTTGATTGTCAACACCAACACATTGCTCATGTGTCACTTATCAATTATCCCATATGTTGTCTATGTGTCTCAAGATTACACATTATTAATGTTCATGTAATTCACCTCATACTTGCCAAATTACTTATAAATAGTGACATTTTGTGGGTTTTGAAACACATATACATATTGGTCATCAATCCAAAAAGATTGGAGAAAATGGAGAAATTCATTTTTTGTTATTTTATTTACTTTTTATTATTTATTTATTTATTTTATATATTTATATATTATTATTATATTATATTTTCTCATATGCGTGTTCTGATTGTGTGTCGTTGTGCTCCTCAAATTCACAACACTTTTCTTTTTTATTCTTAATTTTTAGCAATCACGTTTGTTTACGAACAATTTTATTGGGTTTTAGCATATTTTTATTAGGTTTTTTTTGAAATGTAGTTAAAATTTGAAAATCATATTATCCGTTTTTCTTTATTTAATACAATAAATCTAATTTGTCAAAATATGCTCGAGTTGATAAAATTTAAGTAAGGCTAATAACTTAATATAAATTAAAAAGTGAAAAATATGACGAAAAGAGAGTAAAAAAAAGTTCATGACAAATTATGTGTGTACAGTTAAAATTAGTTCATAATGTGCAATTTTTCTTTTTACAGTATGTGGTCTTTGACCCCAAAGTCCACGTTACGAGCATCATGTCAATTTAGACATGTCCATGATAGCTATATATAATGCAGGTGTGATGTTTAAATTAAACCTTGAATTTAGGTTAAGATTTTAAAGATTAAATTTATAATTTAACCCTTATTATTTAGAGAAAATTAAAATTTAAAATCTTATAATTGTGAAAATTAGAATTTAGTATTATAATTTGATAAAATCCTATAAATAATCCCTATGATTTGATAAATTTCTTATAAATAGTCCTAAAGTTATTTATAAAGATTTTATCAAATCATAACGAAGGACCAAATTCTAATTTTAAATCATATGATTTAAATTTACAACTTACCCATTTTAAAATATCATTTTATTGAAAATCAAATCAAAATAACTGACTTGGTTAACAAAGATGCTACTTTGCTCTAATTTGTGTGAGACAATAATGAAACTTGCAAAATTTGTAAATATGAGCTAATCATGTGGAATTAGACACTAATTATTTTATTTTGTTTTGTTTTGTTTGTTTTAAATTAGAAAAAAAAAAATTGGCATAATATTTGCTTCAATTTTAAGTTGAATTCCAACCCGGAGTAATTTAATTGCAGATTA
Organism: Benincasa hispida; assembly: GCF_009727055.1. Classification (NCBI taxonomy): domain Eukaryota; kingdom Viridiplantae; phylum Streptophyta; class Magnoliopsida; order Cucurbitales; family Cucurbitaceae; genus Benincasa; species Benincasa hispida. Next base: position 28,042,430 of record NC_052351.1, on the reverse strand, counting down.
ACGCAGTTGATTGTGGGGTTTTTGTTTAATTTTTATTTTTCCTTTAAATTCAGAAAGAAACATAGGGGAAAATTTATGTGAAAAAATTATCAACTTTTATAGGTCAAGCCACAAATCAATTCTTTCAATATTGACTTGCCACTTTTTTGTGTCGCGTATATTATTTAATAGATAAATAAACTAAATGTTTAGTTTTTAAGTGTTTTGGCTAATTAAAGTATGCATTTAGATTCTCTTTTTGAAAAAAGAAAAAGTATTCAGTGAGTTAAAATATTTTGTTTATTTTAGCAATTATATATATAAAAATTTAAATTAAATAATTTACTTAAATGTAAGAGAGTGATTAATATAGTCCCAAATTAAATATAGCATTATTTAATATATTATTGTATTGATTAATTATTTTATTAACATCAAACATTAATTAAAAGTAATATTGAAATTGATGATTATATAATTCAATATAATTACTAAAAATAATCAGACGAGTTTAAATTAATTAGACCATCAATAATAAATGTATTTACATTAAATAGTTAGGATAATATAAAATATTGATGGTAAATTTCTTTATTATGATTAAAAAATATTTATATTTAATAATTAATTTAATTAATTAGCAATGATCAAGTGATTATTTTATTAGTTAATTAGATTATATTTTTATGGTTCATCTTCTATATGGATGATGTTAGTCATACGGATTATGGATTTCTTTGGATGAGTTTTATAAAATGAAAAAGATGTTAAATATATGTTTAAAAACCTATATGAGAAAATATGTGAAACAAATAAGTTTTTCACAAAGAATTTTACACTTGAAAATGGCTATTCTTTTTCTTTTATTTTGAGATACCAAAGAGTACTAATTAATCAACCAATATATAACACAAAACAAGTTAAATGGAAAAAAAAACTTTGAATCCAAACGTGAAACAAACTATTTTATTTATTTATTTATTTACCTTTTTTTCAATTTTCTTATTTTTCTTATTTACTTTTTAAGAACATTTTCATAAATCATGTCGAATAAAGGTTAGATAAAGAAAACAAACACATCCTAGTTATCAAACGATATTTAAATTTTGTAATTTTTTAAAAATGAAATAATTTATTCTTAATAAAAAAAGTAAAGAAATCATTAATAATTAGTCCATCTATAATTGTTATCAAATCAATAGCTAATAATATGTTAAAAGTTATGATCTTCTTTTTAACGGAGAGATTGGTTTCTCTTTTGTGTGAGTCCCACAATTATCACTATGCTTGATTTTCTTTGTAGATTTTTTTTTAAAAAAATTTTTGTAAAGAGGAAAGCCAATTCTTTCTATTATATCTTTTTAGAAAAAAAAAAAGAGAGGAAAAAGCAACATATATATTTTTTTTTTGAAAAGTATAATATCTCTTTATGATTTAGGAGATTTCAATACGAATAATTACGTTGACATTTAATTCCATTGAAGAATGTTAGTTTTGCATCCTATTTTGTCAACAATGATTTTAAAAGACAACAACTATAACTTTTTCATGTCAAAAAGTCCATTTTCACGAGGTCCTTTAAATTATTTAGAACTTTTTACAAGTCTCATTTATTTTTAAAAGATTAGATCTAAAAGTCATCAAACCCTTTAATTATTATTTACAAAAGAAATTCGAAGAGCTAGATACTTGTGGGTTAAGAAATTCATACTTTATTCTTTGAATTATTACCTAGTTGCGATTGATAATATAAATTTGGTGTTTGATGTTATTCTTATAGACTAAATGTAATATAATTAATAAGCTTTAAATATTATTATTTTGGTTAAAAGATATCATTAAAATGAAATTTATATGCATGTAATAAACAAAGTGAACAAATCTTCTATAACCAAGAATCCCTAGGGACATTTAGAGCACTAAATTATGTTAGTGCTATTATGATCTATATATCCAAATAGTAAACACTGTAATTTGAAATAGTAATACTATAATTAATTATGAGTTACAATAATTGAAAACACCAACTATTATTATTGGAGCTCCAAAAATAACCAACTCCAGACTACATTCACTTAAAATTGGGAGACAAAATAGTCTCTAAGTGATTTTAAGTTGAACATGAGCTTAGTAAACTTAGTTGATCACACAATTAATCTTCGCCTTCAACATATCGTAATTTTTCTTATAAATTTTATTTTTATTTTTTGGGTGGTTGGGGAAATTGTAGGACATGAATGTAAAATATGTAAAATATATTGTCAAATTTTGGTTCATGAGTTTTGGTGGTCCACCTTAACAATTATGTTAAGATGCTAAAAAGATAGGAGGTGGGGTGTGTTCATGAAAATGACCTTATATAGAGACTATTCTTTTCATATAAATTTCATACATATATGATCAATACATTTAATTTGGACATCATAGATTTGTAAACTATTTTGTCCCATATGATCGTCTGCAATAACAATTAAACAAGTTACAAAATGATAGTAAGCGAGTATGTTCTTACAGTAATGATGATATATTACGTATTATTTTAAATTGAGAGGAGATCATCTTAAGTACAAAATATATAAATGGTTAATCATGATGAAAACTGAGAACTAAAAGGTATTGAGGATACAAGATGAGATTATACTCACTACTAGCTCTCATAAGAAATAATATATGCTAATTGTGGATATAAAATGAAGCTCCAACAATTCTCTCGATTGTTTAACTAATATTAGGAGTGTCAAATCTTAGTTAGGATACAAGTAGTCAATTGATTGACAAGATCAAATAATTAACAAAACCACGTGCTTAGAGTGCCATGGTTTGCATCTATTTGAGAAAATAACGTAGTTACAAAGTCAACTAGATAGTTAATCTCGACAAGAGGTTTTGAAGATACAAAATATGAATAATATTTTCTACTTTCCTCTAATAATAATATAGATGTGAATGATTAAATCAGATATCGTTAAATAATTATAAATAACAGAAGAAAATGAAATAAATATTGAAAAACAAATATATAAACAATTATATTGAGACATAGATATCTCGTCTCTTTAAAGAGAGTCCTCTATGGTGTGTAGTCTATTCCCTCCAAGATACAACACCGAACTGAAACGTTGTGTAACTTAAACTATTATGTACTGAAAAGTTGAGCTTAAAGCTCCACACCTAAAAACTCTATTTTTTTTTTGGTCAATTATTCTTAAAAGAGAAAATAAGAGATAAAGATAAGAATGAATTATATTATATATTTGTTTGTGTATTTTGAGAGAATTGATAAGTGACCGATTTATAGTGAATCTTAGATATTGAATATTTAATACAAAATCTAAGTAATTAGTGTATGATCTTTTAACCTTTCAAAAAAAAAAAAAAACTTTAATCTCTCCAAAAGAAACTCTCTTACATAATTTTAATTGAATTGAAATTTTCTCTAAAATAAGAAGAAAATTCATTTAACTTTTTTTAAGTATGTTTTTTTTATTATTTAAAAAAAAGATATATGAAATATTCATTTAGTTGATAAATGAGAGAGTGGGTGGGGAGGTACTGGTAGAGTTGAATTGAATATGAGGAAAAGGGATTTCAATTCTCATCCGAATATTTATTGACGTGTGATTTCCGTACATTGCCGACGTAATTATAGTCTCAATATTTTACAATTAAATTTCTTTTTCTTTTTCTTTTTTTTTTTTTTTAACAAATTTTAAACAAAAATATAAAAAAAATATAAAAATGACTCCGGGACGGAATCCCTTGTCCCAAGTCCAACGCATTTCCTAAAGTCAACCCTCTGATGGTTTGTTCCATTTTTTTTCTCTATTCTTATTTTTTCTTCATTTTTATTTTAAATTAGGAGATTTTTTTTTAAAAATATCAAACTATTTATAAAAATAATAAAAAAATATTGATAGACATTGATAGATTTCTATTTATTTATATCGTTGATAGACACTATAAACTTCTATTAGGCTTTATAAAAAAAATAAAATTTTCTTATTTCGTATAAATAATTTTCTTATTTTTCTATTTTTGAAAATCTCCTAATAATAATTCTAAATTACAATTTGTTTCTAGTATATAAATATCTCAACAGTTAAAAATATTTTTAAATTCTTAAAAAATATTGTTAAGTTTCAATTATAAAGATAATTTTAATAGATAATAAAATATTTTCTATAAAATCAGTAATAAATGAACTAAATTAAGATTTATTAAAAACGTAATTTAACCTATTTTTAGATTTAATTATTTTATTAAATATGATTTTTTAAGTGTAGAAACTTGTTGGGCAAGTACTTTGGAATTGTTGTTAAAAAAAAAAAATGAACCTAGCTACTATGATAAAACTTTATTAACGTATTAAATACTTTTTGAAGTTTGAGATTATTAGTCAGATTTTGAAATTGTGAACTTCTGGTTTAACTTTAAAATAGTAATGCCTTTTTTTTTGTTCTTAATTATTAATTATCAAAACTTATAAGTAGAGAAATTTTAGTACTTCTTTTTTATATTATTTAGTAGCAAGTTGGGATTTAAGTATTATTTATTATTGTTATTATTATTATTATTATTTTCCTCTTTTATTTTTTTTTTGGTTCAAATAAGATATTTTTGTGATTGAATTTGGGAAGGTTCTGTAACTTGATTTGGAAATTTTGTGTAAAATTTTTAGCAAGTTTATGACAACATTTTTTAAAAACTTAACTTTGAATAGGTATGCATTTGATAGAATTTGTCTTTGAGTCAATTGACTTATTCTATTTTGGAGTCAACATAAAATAATATCAAATCTGAAAATGTTTTCATTGCTACTCCAACGAAAGGGTATATGTATGAAAAAAAAGAAGGGGAAAATTAAAAGCCCCATTACAAAATTATATGGCAACAATATAATGACAAATATTAATTTTATATTTTTACGAATCAAAGAAAACAAACATCTGACTTCAAGGTCGATGGTATAAGATTATTCTAATTAATTAAGCTATGTTTATGTTGAGAGAAACTTAAGTCATGTTTACTCCACTAAAAACATAATAAATCTAATGTAAAAAGTGGGCCCCATTTTATTACCTTCAGTGTTGTTTACTTGTGTTTTGTACTCGTATTGATCAGGGATGAAAATATCCATCAATATATCAACTTATCTGATAATCGAAGGGTTCCATATCGATATTAAATATCTATGGATATCTTCTACATCTTTTATTAATACTTGTAAAACATAAAAAATGTAATTTATTTAGTCAAATATGAACAAAAATACTAATAACAATATCTATTACTTAGTTTAAGAGTATATAAATTTTATAAAATTTGTGATTTACTGGAATATTCATCGATATCAATATTTTGTTAATATATCCATCAATATATCCGTAAAATTGAAATGTCGATATCGATATCGACATCGATATTTTCATCATTATTACGCATATGTGAGGTCCATTTTCAAATTTGTAACAAAAATACAAACTGATTGATGAACAGAGAGTGTGTTCAGTCCAATTGCATATGAAAATTACGTCATATCGTTACTTTTACTATTAGAGTTACATTTGTTTAAGGATGATTGATACTTACTGGATTGATGGTTGTCTTGGAAAATGTCTTACATAATGTCTCTTGGGTTGCTGGGTTTGCAGATATTTTCTTTCCTAATCTTTTTTTTTTTTTTTTTTTTTTTGCGATCTTATTTACCCAAGGGTTTTTTTTTCCTTATTCATGCTCGATTAATTGAATGAGTTTAATTTCTTTTTCAGTTGTGCTTTTTTAGGAGCAAGATGTTGTCTTGCTAGGGTTTTCACTCTTGATTATTGTATTCTTGAATAGTCTGGTTTTTGTGAGGGCCGAACGTGAGAACTGTGTTTTGTATCATTGTTAATCTTGAAGTTGCTCTTGTGATCATTGTTGAAATGTACTTTGTGAGAAGGTTGTTCTATGTCTCACAGAGAGCCTAAGATTTCATCATTACTTGAGAAGGGATCCTCTAACTTAGAGGGAGCATAAATTAATCAAGTGAAGAGTTTTTCCTAATAAGGTGGAAAACTTATCGTTGTGAGGAAGTCGTACACTTAGAGGGAGCCTAAATGTTTACTTACTAATATTCTCATACTTAGAGAGACCTTAAGTTTCCTTGGAAGATCATCTCACACTTAGAGGGAGCTTGAGTGTTTGTTCATTGAGTTGAGCTATTCGCGTGTTACTATATTTGCCATATATTTACTAACTTTTTGTTAGTAAAAGTATCTTTACACGGGCACACTGCTCCCCAGACGTAGGTAATATTTCACCAAACTAGGTTTCCAAACCTTGTGTTTGTTTATCTTAGCTTATCTTTGTTCTTGCACGTGCTGACACATCGTGTGTGACATTGTATGTTATACTGTGTGGTTGATTACCTTTATTTTAGTTACCATTACGCTCACTATTATTGTTACTACTCCAAAAGAAAAATTATGAATTTTGACGCCTTTACTATTACCGTTATCATTATTATTTGACCATAAAAAATAAAGGTAACGGTAACAATAATGAAAATAGTAAATGTGGCAGAATTCATAATTCTAATTAACATGATTAAAAGCAATCCAACTATATTTGCAATTATAGCCCATTACGATTGATCTATCAATGAGATTTCATTAGATTATATTAATTCTCTTTACGGATAAGTAAACGTGGCCTTAATATATATACTTCATTATTGAATACTTACAAATAATAATAATGTTTTTTTGAATGCATCAAACTTAAACCTATCTCAATTGATTAAAATATTATACACATGATATAGATAGTCTTAACCAACTAAGGGAGTTTGGTTGGCAATTCAATTTTTATTTTAGTTTAATTAGCGAATATGCATTTGATCAGTCGTCTGAAATTTGTTTTCGAATTCAATGACCCAAAATGTATAAATTCTAAAACAACATTATTTTTATATTTTCAATGTATTTAGGTCTTGAATTTGAAATTTTAAAATGTAGAATTATATTAAAAATAAAAAAATACTAAAAAATATAATATTTCATGTCATAAACTCAGTTACTTTTGAAAAATTAAAATATGATTATATAATTATAAATTATATTATATTACAAAATAATAGTTATACAAAAATTTCGTCATAAACCAAGTTCACAAATAAATTAGTTATAGTTTATAGGTTTAAATCTTATTTTGGTCTATGAACGTTGGATCTTATTTTATTTTAGTTCTTAAACTTTTGAAAATAATTATTTTAGTCTCTGTACTTCTAAAAAGTGTTTATTTTGATCCTTACTATTAAGATTTTGTTAACCATTTGATGAAATTGCATCTAGCATATGTTGAGCAAAATGAAATTGAAGTAAAATGACAACAACCAATGTCCCAAAATACTGAGCAACCAAAATCTTGAATACAAAATAACTTTTGAGTTCTCCTATAGAAAATTGCTTTACCATCTAATTCAATATTGAAATCTTATATCTTTTTTAGTGTGATTAACTTATTTGACAATCTAGTTATCTAAAAATACAAGTAATCTCATCATTTTGTTTAAGAGTTAACAAAATTTTAATAGCAGAGACTAAAGTAAGCACTTCAAAGTTTAGAGACTAGAATAGACGTATCTGGAAACAACAATTAATGGATTAGGGACCAAAATAAAATAAGTTTTAAAGTTTAGGGACCAAATAAGGTTTAAACCTAGTTTATATTCAACCTAATGTTTATTGAGCAACAATAATTAGCTTTATGATTTATAAATATATTATCAAACACATTTTGACAATGGTTTAAATTTCAATTTAATTTCTACATCTATTAGTAAATACATATAAGAAAAATATGAAATACAACTATGTTTTTATTGGATTCATTATCTTTCACATTTCTATTTTCAAGTTTCCCACAAAAAAACCTAATGTATGAATCTCAATCTCACGTGGTTTTAACTAAAAATATACCTTTCAAATAGGAAAATAGTTACATTATTCTCATAGTAGAGACTTCACATTGTGTGATAATTATTAAGGAAAAATTAAAAACTGGAAAAAGGACATAGAGTAAATTAGTAGTCTTAGGTTAGATTATAAATTAATTGTTTATGGTCTTAATTACCATTTAATTCTTTATACTTTGATTAAACATCATAAATCTTCACTAAATCACTTTCAACCACATACATGATTTATATCTTGTGGGGAGTCTAATTTTTCACAAACTATTGTTCAAGAGGAGAGTCCAACGAATTAAGTATCGTGGTGTCTCCCAATTGAACGAATAAAAGTTAAATTTCAATGCTTCGTGGAATTCTAAGAATGTTGTAGTAGAAAGTGTGGGAGGCCTGTGATTCTCTTGAATCTCATATATGTTAGGTTTCAAAATTTCTTCTGGAGTGATCTATCAAATCGTCAGAAGCCTAAACAGCTATTTAGGGTCTCAACTTTCTCTCTTCTCTTGATACTCCTCGAATTTGATTAACGACTGCTCTTCAAACTTTATTAAGGTGAAGAACATAGTTGATGAGATTAATACCTAGACGAGGCATTAAGGACCATCTTTGTGCTAGAATTGCTCACTTTGATGCATGTTATGCTACTGATTGATCGATTTTTTCTTCGTTTTTTTTTTGGTATTTTTGTTCATTCCAATTCAAACAATTTAGGGAGTAGATGAATTTCTAATTCTACCTATTGGATTCTTGAATTATGTAATCAAGGGAATGTTTCGTTCACCTATTTTATAAGTAGGTGTTAAAGAATTCAATTTTAATAATGTTCACTACTGAAATTTATTCTTTTTTTGGTAGAAGAAACAATTCATTGATATATAAGGAGAGAATTCCGAACAAAGATATTACAATAGAGATCACCAATTACTAATTAAAAGGGATGAACTAAAGAGAGAAAAAGTACCTTAATTTACCTAAAGAAAAATTATTGTATATTTATCGAGAAACTTTATTTTCTCCCTTCTAGACATCTCCGGACCAACTCATAGTAAATAACTCTAGCCTAACATTATTAATTTCAGAATTCAAAATTTAACCGAGGCTTCCAACACTCTACTGGCTAGCAATGTTTTGTCTTTAGTGTCTGTGGGTTTTTTTTTTTTTTTTCTAAGAAAAGAGAGAACAAATTCGGAGATAAAAATTGATATTTTAAGAAAAATAAAGCATAAAAAAAATCTAAATTTGCTTCGTGTTTCGCCTGCGTGTGAAAGAAAGAGAAAAAGGAGCAAAACTAAAGAAAGAGAGAGGGAGAGAGATAAAGAAAGAAGAAGAAGGTTCTCACAGGGTGCCACCAACAGCCAACTGGGTACACGGAAATCAATTAAAAAAGAAACCTTTTTTCTTTTATTTTTTTTACAGATCAACAGAAAGCAACTCTCTTTCTCTTCCTTCCATTGTTCTCTCTCTCTCTCTAAAGCCCCTTCCCTCTCATGAAGTTGCCACGTCATTTCCCCCACTTTATCCAACCACCGTCTGCCGTCTCTCCTTCCTCCTCTTCCTCCTCCTTCTCCACTTTACTCCAATCCCTTCTCATTATCTCAATTTCTTTTTCATCTTCCTTCTTCAACTTTTCTTCCTCTCTTTCACACATGTCATCCATCTTAACACTCCTCTTTCGTCTTCTTTGAGTTTCCTCGAACCCCCCCAATTTCAATTCCTCTCTTTCATTCTTTGATTGCTCCTCTTTGATTCTTTCTGGGGTTTTGCTGATTTGATTTCCCTTCCCTTCTATCATGCCTCTTGGTTGGGTAAAAAAATTGAGTAGAAACAAGGACCATCACAATCAACCCACTTCTTCTCTTAACCTCTTCAAGTCTTCTTCCCCCAAAACTCAACCTAAGAACCCCACCCACAAACCCAAGAGCTTCGATGAGGTTTCTGCTGTGATTTTCTCTCGCAATTCCCCCAGGTGTAGCAGGGATCTGGGCTCTTCTGGTGGCGCCTCTTCTGGATTTTCTGGTTTTGACTCCGATAGTGGAGATAAGAGTCTTCCTCTTCCTCGACCGGCTACTTCCGGCCTTGGGATTGATCATGGAGCTGGGAATGGATCTGGGTCGAGTTCGGTTTCCAGTGTTAGCTCTTCCGGGTCTTCGGATGATCATCCATCTGCCCAAGAACAGCTTCAATTTGGAGCTTACAGGTGGGTTTCTAATTTGGAAGGTTTTTGACTCCGATCGGTGCTTGTTTGTTTTGTACTTTCGTCTTCTGATATTGGGGTTTTCAAAATTTGGAGTTCGCAGATGATTTTTAGGTTTTTGGGTTCTGATTATTTGATTTAAGATCCTATCATGAACCTGAAGGACTTAATTCCCCTGTAATAGATGATTCCCCTGTTTCTGTAGTCTTCTGCTGAAGTTGGAATGTTCTGAGAATTTTAAATGAAGTACAGCCAGTTTTGCAGTCTATTTGGCCCTGTTGGGATCGTAATATCTCTTTCCTTGCTTCCTGTTCTGATTTCTGAAACTGGGCCTTGTGGTTATACCTATGTTTTGATATCTTTGTAATTCTGGCTTTGTTCTGTTTCTTGTTTAGTTCCGTGTGCTTAGCAGTCCATCTCACTGTTAAGTTGTCGGTGAAATGGAGAATTTTAATGGCTGATATGGTATTATAAGTAGTTTCTGTTTTAAACTTGTTACAAAAAGCTGGGGTTCAGCTTGACTTTGTTTCTAAATTGTGGCTAATACTGTTTCATGCTCTTCCATTTTCAAATCAACTCCTGACTGCTTCATAAGGTTTCTCTCAACTGGGAACGAAAAGAATTTACAGTTTTTTTTTAGAGGACGCTCGTAGTCCTATCGGTGAGAGATTAAAAGTAATGGCTACACAAAGAATAACTTTTAGCTTTGCCTCTGAATTGCTTTTGATAATTTAGTCCATATGTCTGAATTCAGAGGTTTTGCCGATAACAGAATAGAGACAAGGCCAAGAAGTCCAGGTCCAGGATCAAAAGGACCACCCACCAGTCCTACATCACCTCTCAACCCACGGTTCTGTGGCATGAGTCTGGAGTCTCCTACAAGCAAGCTAGATGACGGGAAGAGTCGATGCCATAAGCTACCACTTCCTCCAAGTGCTCCCACCAGCCCTTCTTCCTTGACCAGCACGCGAGCTATCAATATCGGTGATAACAACACAGCTACACACTCAAAGTGGAAGAAGGGAAGGCTTCTAGGAAGGGGAACATTTGGGCATGTTTACCTTGGATTTAACAGGTAATGGTGATTTTGATTAAGATATTTTTACGGTCTCATAGTAACGGATGGATTGAAGCTATACTCATTCTTAAAAATGATGTTGTACTCTGTTGGTTCCTATGTTAGTTAGTATATAAACAAACTACGTCGGAGTTGACCTCCCTGTTAGCATCTCAAAGGAAGCCCTTGCTGAAATATGAAGTTAATGACATGGCACCACGTTTCTTTTTGTTATTGCTACTCTAACCCATTTTCTTCAATTCATTGCAGTGTAAGTGGCCAAATGTGTGCAATCAAAGAGGTCAGGGTTATAAGTGATGACCCAACATCAAAGGAATGTCTCAAGCAATTGAACCAGGTAATTCTTATTCTCCAGTTTGAGTACAATGTTGTATTATTGTTTGTTATTTCACTTCTTGCTACCTATTGTCTTTTGAAAGTTTTTATGGGTTTGAAGGCCGTACATTTTACCGTTTTGACACTAGGTTGTAATTTTAACATTTTCGCTGTCTAACAGGAGATTACTGTGCTCAGTCAGCTGTCGCATCCGAACATTGTCCGGTACTATGGTAGTGAAATGGTAAGTGCAGTTGTACTCTTTTGGATGCTAGCTACTATTTAACAATACTGCACGCAAGTTTTCCCTGTGAACAAAACAACTTAATCATATTGTAATTTATTTTTTTGATACACTTCATTCTTATGAGATAAATTTGCTATATCAGGGCGATGAGTCACTCTCAGTCTATTTAGAATACATTTCTGGTGGCTCAATTCACAAATTACTTCAAGAATATGGCGCCTTCAAAGAACCTGTTATAAGAAATTATACCAGAAAAATTCTTTCCGGGCTTGCTTATTTGCATGGGAGAAATACAGTGCACAGGTATTTTAGTTGTAAATACTGCTTAGGAATCTTATTTTCAAACTTGTGGGTCCTTATGTAAAATAAAGGGTACTTTCTCTTTTACTTTTGAACATTAATGGAATATACTTCTCATGGCAGGGACATAAAAGGGGCAAATATCTTAGTAGATCCAAAAGGCGAGGTCAAGTTGGTAGACTTTGGCATGGCAAAACATGTATGTATATTAACGCTTCTCGTCCAGAAGACGAGAAAAAAGTGTTACTATTTTTTTCTCGTCTAAACTGAACCACATTTTAAAAAATAATTAAATTCAAATGCTTTGGCAAGTGGAAGTAAATACTAAATTTACTTTTCTAGATATGAATTTCTGATGTCATTTTTTTTGGTTGGAATCAGATAACGAATTGTACTTCGATGCTTTCCTTCAAAGGTAGTCCTTATTGGATGGCCCCTGAGGTACTTTTTCTCACTTCCTTTCGCTCCCTCTGCGTTAAATAACAGACAAAAGAAAAGCTGAATGCTAAAAGAAGAATAAATGAAAAGGAAGAAAGAAACGTGGAAATTCACACAATTTTGTCTTCTAGTTTATGAAAACAAATGTTCCTCCACATCCTTCTGTTTTGTATTGGGCTTTTTCTTTTACTTGTACACCTGCACCGTATCTTTCCTTATAGTTGTTTCTCATCATGGAATCTTAGGTTGTGATGAATACAAATGGCTACAGTCTTGCTGTAGACATTTGGAGTTTGGGGTGTACGGTTCTTGAAATGGCAACATCTAAACCGCCTTGGAGCAAATATGAAGGGGTAGGACATCTTTCTCAAATATTGCTCTCAGATTTTTCATTAACTCCTGATGTTAAATTCTCTGGGGGCCATATTTATCTTATATCTTGGAATTAAACAGGTGGCTGCCATTTTCAAAATTGGGAATAGTAAAGACGTTCCTGAAATTCCAGACCATCTCTCCAATGATGCTAAAAGTTTTGTGCAGTTATGCTTGCAACGGGATCCGTCTGCACGTCCTTCTGCTGCAGAACTACTGGATCACCCTTTTGTTCAAGATGCAGTAACACCAAGGGCTTCTGATGTTAACTTCTCCTTGGATGCGTTCCCCTTTAGCTTTGATGGAATCCAGAATCCGGTAAGCCTTTCGACATCACTTGGCTTAGAGAATCACAAAGCCAAAATGAAACCATTTCTTTTTTATTTTAGGAAAAAAAAAAATCCAAAAACTTAGAATCGATTGGATTTGGATTTCACATTTAACTATCTTGGCATAAGTATGTAGAAAGGCTTGAGAAGAACTTTTGATCACATTTCAATTGAAAAAACAATCAGCATGGATTGAAATAACCAAGGACCTCTTGGATTGTAATTTATCTGCAAATTCTGATAACATTACAAAAGTTGGCCATAAGTTGATACCTTTGCAACTTTATATGCAGCCATTGTTAGATCGGCATCCAAACAGAAAAAGTATAAGCATATGCGATGGAGATTATGTGACAAACCCAACATTCTCTTCCAGAGCTCCGAGTCCTAGGTACTAAACACCCTTTCCTTTACGACCCTCTTGGCCTGAGGTTTATGTACTTACTATGAGATCGATGCTTTATTTGCAGGGGAAATGGAAGATTGATCACATCCTTGCCTGTCTCTCCATGTTCTAGCCCATTACGGTCGTATGGCCCTGCACACCAGAGCTGTTATATTTCACCACCTCACACGTCTTACATGGGGGTGGGTCAAAGCGGATACAATGTGAATGAATACGCATATAACACGAGACCAAACACATTGTTCACCCTTGATCCTTTGCGAGAGTCATCGCTATTGAAAGTGCAGACTCATGTTGGATCACCAAGAAGACCTCTTTGACTAAACTTTTCAAGAAAAAAGAAGAAAAATATCTTCCTCACATCCCCAGGTGTAATTTTATCCAGTGTATCAGAAATATGTAAGCGTTGGGGCTTTCTAATGGAAATTCTGGAAGTTTATTGTGAAGAGAGATTGAGTTATTCATGTATCAGAATTTGAAAAAAAAGAGTACTTGATTGATGATGGTGGGATAAAATTTTCTAACTAGGGATGTGATGTAATTGCTTAGAGATATCTTGTACCTTGTAACAATATTTTTTTGGTCCTTGTAAAGGGAAGGTGGTCTGTATATGTAATAATCAGTTTTAGTTTATTACCTGCTATCATTAACTTAGATCAGGCATCCAAAACCAAGATTCTCAGGAGGTTTCTTCCATCCTTTCTTACTTACAATATCATTCTTCATAAAAACACTTATTTTTCCTTTGTTCTAGTACATTGATGTTAAATATTAACAGAATCAACATCAAGGGTTGCAAAAGGCATGTGATGAATAATTAATGGTGTATTTTGGAATTACACATCTTTACAGAGACGTGGGGAGAAGTGTAAACTATAGACCATCAAGTGAGCATCGTTGATCCAAAGCTGTGGTTAGAGTCTTTCGTAGTTGAGTTTCTCCGACTGCCAGAAAGGGCAAAGTTATCATAACAATTCAAGAAATGGTTTAACAATGGAAGTTATTCTATACAGACCTGCCCATTTCTCTGGGTCTAAATTTTTAACCTTCAGAATCTTAAAAAGATGGAAGAAGAAAAAGGAAAGAAAACCCCAATAAGGGTATCCCCTGTGGCGACTTGGCAAGGGTGGGATGTTTTCAAGATACATACCAAATCTTGGGTAAAAAATTCTACCGAACAACGTTGGGTTTGTTTTCTTATAACTTTTCTACTAAAGTTTTTGTTTTTCCTAACTAAATATTGGTATTCTTAATCAAATTTCACTTAAAAACTTCTTTTGATAATTTTCAACAAACAAAAGAAAAAAAAAACAAATAAGTAGAAGTAATGTTTATAATTTTTTTTTTTTTTTTTTTTTTTTTTTTAAAAAAAAAAAACCAAACCGTTATCCAAGGGAAGTTTCATAATTTAAAATCTAGCCGTCTCAAACTCGAAAAAGAAGCCAGGAGAAAGAGAAAAACTTTGTTATCACATGGGATTTAAAATCCTAGGTGTGTCACTGAATTGACTTTGGGGTAGGCAAAGTCTTCCCAAGAATTAGTGGGAGGACTATGAGTGTATTGTAAGGAGTGACTTTTGGTGAGCTTCCCTAAGAATTAGTAGGGTAGGTCATGAGTATCACGTCTGGTGGGACACCCAATACAAGAGGGGGAGCAAAGTTTGAGTAAGCAATGCGAGAACATGTCTTCTAAAACCACCCATTGAATCTTTAAAGGAAGAAAAAAGAAACTAAAGTAGTGAATGATAAAAATTCCAATATCGATTTTCTATACCTTCATTGACAGCCTCCTTTGAGGATGTCAATGCTATTTCTGTATCATTGATGCTACTCTAGGAAATTCATTTAAGGATGACTACTTTTCTTCGTTGAGATGAACTGATGAAGGGTAACTTTTATGTAAGAAACTAACCTATATTGTATTGCTAAGCTTTTCTCCTACTATCCATGATTCTAATGTTTAAATATATGCTCTTGCTTATTTGATACTCCCTGTAGGTGACGAGTTAATGACCGCAGGATGTGAAAGATATCAAGCACCGCTTAAAATAAATACCTTTATAAGCATGTCTGTCGGCAGCCAAGCTGGTGCAGTTGGAATACCAACCCATGCAATCTGTCCAAGAATTTTGAGTAAAAATGTAACACAACAATGCATTAGCAACCAAGGGAAACATCCATTTTGCTTGACCTAATTTTCCTTTCTCTCACTATTTTGATAAATTACAGTAGTAAAGAAACTTGTGATAACGTGGATGTCCAACAGATCTTATAGAAAAGAAAAAGAAAAGCCAAAGCATTATATATATATATGGAATCCAAATGATACTCACAAGTGCATATTCTCCTGTCTCGAAAATGCGAAGATCCAATACCTGAAGAAAGAAGATTGACACCAAATAGCTGACTCATCAGAAGTCCTTGATATTTTAATAGGATTGAGTGTAATCTGTATAAACTGACCTCACCACGGTCTTCATAAATGTAATCCAAGCCCTTGTAGTAAGGTGGATGTCCAACAGATAGATACTAATGATAAAGAACAAAAGAAATTGTTTGTCATCAATCCAATAACAATAGGAAAAATGTATGTCTTAATCAATGGGAGAATGAGCACAGTTCAAATTTCATTCCTTCAAACTAACATTAACTTTGTGTTCTAAAATTCGATGGTGATGAATGAAGATATTAAATAGAGTTAATCAAACGAATGTTATAAAGGAAGAGAAAACAACTTCTGTGAAAACTTTCTTTGTTGGCTAGATAGATAACACTTATACAGGACAGGCCAGGGAGAGAAGCGCTCACAAAATCAAACCCTTTGTTAGACTATTGTTCTCTTGCTTTATTATTATTATTATTATTATTTATTATATAAAAACCAACTTTCATTGTGAAATGATGAAAAAAATACGAAGACATACACAAAAAAAGAAAGGAAAAAAAACCCACAAAAGGGAGCATAGGTACAAAAAGACGCTCTGATCAAGCAAAAGAAGACTTTGCAAATAATTACAGAGAGTTTGTCACAGAAGCCTTGAGAGAAAAATGAATCTCCCAACTTCCAAGGGACCAAACATCCAAAGACTTCCTATCAAGCCCTCTGAAAAATTTCATTATTTCTCTCCTCCCAAAGACCCCACAACAAAGCACATGTCCCAGCTAGCCATAAAAATCTCTCCTCCTGAAAAGGTAGATGGAGTAAACTCCATGATCATGTCTTGTTTTATTTTCAAATAGTCATGGAGCGAGATGTTGACTTCTCAATATATCACTTGTTTTATTACACGATTGAATCCAAATCAAGTCTTGGACAATAATCTCAGGTTCACTAGTTTGCATTCCCTAATAAGGTTCACTTGGTTGACTTAACCCTAACTAATAACCGTTCTTTTTCTCATTTTTGGACCTCCAATATCATTCTTTGTTTAATGGTCTGCAAAGATAGAGGAAGATGAAATAAAACATTAACTTTCTTCTTCTTATACAACATTCCAGAGAAAAAGATGTCAAGATTCAAGTTTACGTCCACTCATTGAGACATATGATGACTTGAAACAATCTCACCTTCTTCCCATTTATCACGGACAGTTCCCCCATGGCCCCAATCTTGACAATAATAATTGAGCACAAAGGTGAGGTCATGATCACAGGACTAGTGCAACACCCTAGAAGTTGGAACACAAACTGATGACAATAATGCCACGTGTCAATGGTCTTGAAGACATCCCTCTTTCAAGATGATTCAGGTGTGTGTGTGCGGGGGAGGGGGGTTGGAGGAATTGGAAGACCAACACCAACTCATTTTGTATGAAGAACTAGCAATTGACTCCAGCAAATGTTTGTTAGACCAACGTTACCAACGATGATGGGAGTTACCTATAACATTTTATTGTCCTTATTTGAGGATTTGAACCACAACCTGGGTTATTTATGTACCTTGAAGTCATTAGAAACGAAAGCACTCAAGTGGGACTCATACAACTCTTGCTCAAGGAAAAGAAGGGTCAAGAACTCCACGGTGATTCATTGCTTTAGAAACTACGTTTGAATGACTGAATTCTTGTTCAAGGTCAATTAAAGAGATTGAAACAAACTCACTCCTTACCATATAAAGTGTACACACAGCCTAGCAAGCTAACTCTTAAGAGTGGCCTTCCCCTTTTTATCCTTTCTTTCGAATACTTCTACAATTGGAGGCCTACCTGAATCCTAAGAGATAGATAGAATCCACACAGGCTGATTATTGTTATAGAAATTCCCTTGGACAGAGTTGAACTACACTTTAATTGTTCATACTCGTGTACAATCCAGACTGTTGCCTACCATTCTATATTAACCTATTGTAGCCACACTTTTCCAGTCATGCTTCAACGAGGAAAAGTAGAATGGATCAAAGGAGAAGCATAACTCAAACACAGCTCAGTGAGCCAGTTAGAAGAATTTGATAGTCCACGCCCTACTTACTTCCACTGGATGAATAAGATTCCAAACTAGAAGAAACTTCATATTTTCTTCTATTTGTTCATTAATGGTTGAAGTTCATCACTTGGGGTTGTTCCTTTGTTTCCTACATTTCTTCCACCCTTCCCTCCTGCCACGAAACCATTGGAAAAGTATCTCTTCTACTTCTCTTGTTCGATTTGGCTATGCCATAGAAAGAGATAGGTGGTATACAGCCGAACTGAAAATATAAAGATTACAAAAAATACAAATAACAAGTAATGAAGCAAGTTATGAAGAAGCTTTCTCCTTGCTGAGTAACAATGGACTTAATTAATAGATTTTTGGTTAATTTATAAACTTGTTAAAAGGAACCTCATTACCACAAAAAAAAAAAAAAAATACAGAAAACTACTTACATTAACACTATTAAGATACTTCTCTTTATCAACTCTCACAATCTGACCCTTCTTCACTACAGAAAGCACATAAAAAACGAAATTAACAAATCTAAATTGAATCTTCAAATTCCCAATAGACGGAGGCATAATAGAAGAAGAAACTCACTCGAATAGACGGGCTTCTTTGGAACCTTGGGAGCGGGGGTGGGGGAGCTTGAACTTGAAGGTTCAGTCCTGGAAGGCTCCTGGGTTTTGGTCTCCGATACCTTCTCCGGTTCAGTGGATTTTACGGCTCGAATGAGTTGAAAACGAAGTGGGTTTCTTCTAAAACTTTGTGGGAATTGAGTGAGGCATGAGAAAGAGTTGTGAGAAAGAGATGCAGAGAAAGCCATGGCGGAAAAAGGACAGAGAGAGGTAGAGATTAGAAATGGCCCTCACTCACTCAATGGGAAAGTTGAACAGAGATAACGCTAAAATGATAAACCACATATCGACAATACAAAAAACCTGCTGCTTAAATTTTTGAGAGGGATTGCTTTGTGAAAATGTATATGTAAAGAAAAATCCACCCTTTGAGCTCGGAAAGGAGGAATCCATTTGATCACATACAAATGTGTACTACATGGCTACCTATTGAAAAGGAAATGGAAAGTGGCCTTTTGCTTGCGCCATTCATGTAAAATTTTACCGTTTCATTTCTAAATCCATCCCGTGCGTCTGCCACTACTAAGGAACTCGATTCTCAATGACTTGTCCACTCATTTCTTAATGACGAGTCACTCGATACTCGATACACGGTGTATGACGGCACTCGACACGTGCTATGTAACGACCCGACTCCTTAGGACTTAAGTCAGGTCATTACTAAATACATGTATGCATGGAACTTAAAACGACACTCTTTTATGGTGAAATAAATGCTAAATAAATAAGGTAAGTGCAAAAGGCTTTCATTAAATTCAAATATTAAAAATAACAATAGGGTATCCATAAATCATAAATGATAATAAATAAGTCTGAAAACGATTCTTAATAGTAAGTTTCAAATATCAAAACTGAAAGTTAAGAAAAACATGAAAAGAAATCTAAATCTCATGAGCGAAAGCATAAAACTAGTCCTAGTGGCTCTATCACGAATTCCGCTTGTCCATCGCTTGTACATCTCTACCCTTACCTGAAACAACAACATGAGAAAGAATGAGTATAAAATACTCAGTAAGTAACCCTACTATTGGGGTCAGGTTAGGCATCTATGTCCTCTAGATGCCTACCTCTGGTGGAACATATAAACTGTCCTAGTCCTCATGGGACACATACATACATGAAAAACTGAGTTCTATCCTACTGTAGCTAAATATGCCCACTACCTCTGGTGAATCCCAAAGGAAACACAATCTGGTGAATCCCGAAAGAAACACAAACTGAGTGAATCCCGAAGGAACACAAAACTGATGAATCCCGAAAGAAACACATATCTGGTGAATCCTGAAGGAAACACAAAACTGATGAATCCCGAAAGAAACACAATATCTGGTGAATCCTGAAGGAAACACAAACTGATGAATCCCGAAGGAAACACAAACTGATGAATCCTGAAGGAAACATAATATCTAATGAATCCTGAAGGAAACACAAACTGGTGAATCCCGAAGGAAACATAATATCTAGTGAATCCTGAAGGAAACACAAACTGGTGAATCCCGAAGGAAACACAAACTGGTGAATCCCGAAGGAAACACAAATTGGTGAATTGATGCGTTATTTTATGATGTGGAATTATGGATGAAATGCGATGATGAAAATACGTTGAGCACTCAAGTTTTCTCAGTGGAATCCAAGTGTAAACCCCACTGAGTTTTTTGGTAAGTCCAGGGTCGAACTCAGGAACTTGGGAAAACAATATGCGGTGGTAATTTTCAGAAGACCTTGTGGTAATCGGTAACTCAAATAGTTGTTGGTTTTGTTTGTTGCGGTAATGAAAATAAACAAATGTGGCGAAGTTCAAAAAGAGTTGATAAAACGGAAGATACGATGAGTATGCAGTGAACGGGTTGAGAAGGGTTTTAGCTAACACTTTCTAGGATGCGTTCATGCTATGCGATCATGTAACACACATACAATAGTAAACCATCTCTCGATGCGAATGCTACGACTTTTAATACTAGAACACATGCGATACATGCGATACGTCTATAGGACCTACACATAAGCCTCTATTCTTATTTATGCGATGACAAAATGACACACACAAAAATAAGGCGACCACATAATATCATTCCTATCAGGTTGGCAAACAGAGCTTATCTCTAAGTCCCTATCTCTTGTTTATGTAGTTCAAATCTTGCTCTCTCGAGTCTAGATTCTAACCTAGCTTTCTCAAGTCTTAGGTTCTTTCTTTAGACTTTCTCTCAAGTAACTCTAAAGGGATGTTTGGCACAACATAACACAAGATAATCGCAAGCAATGACCTTCCTAGGTCATGTTAGCTTAGTTCTTCTCAACTCATTCGACAAGCTTAGCTACTCATGCATGCAAAGAGAGTGAACAGATGTAGAATAAGAACTTCCATTGTATAAATATAAAGATGAAGTACAAAATAACAATGTAGGAAGAGAATAAAGAGCCTGGTAGCGATCTCTTGCTTTCTAGACTTTTACACTGTCTTTCTACTCTTGTTCAAAAGATAATCTCGCTCTCACAAGAGTGGCCCGCTCTCTGCTTTTACGCCTTCGGGTTCTCTCTCGAGTTGCCCTGAGCAATCTTCCGACGTCTTTACTCTTCCCTTGCTCCGCCTTAAAAATTAAAAAAAAAAACTATAAACACGACTAAAGATCCTAAATCGGTGAATAGGTGAACTTGTTAACTCATTTTCTGAAGGATGCCTTTTGTATTTATAGAGCTTCGAGGTGAAGGGTGGCTTCTCTCTTCTGATTGCACAAATGAGATAGCTTTAATTCTCTGACTGATGCGCCGAATATTTGTCACCAAAAAGCTGAATGTACTTGTTGTCGTTAGCGGCTGTCAACTTAATTCAGATTCGACTGTCATCAGCTTTCTGTCCCATCGTGATTAATTATGCCTTTCACCCAGATGCGCCCACCAAGTTGCGCCGGCTCTATGTAGCAATCCTTCTTGAGTAGATGTTTGCGAACATAAATCACTGCAAAGCCTTGCGGTAATGCTACGCTCGTCTGTTAATCTCTTGTGATCGCGCTTTTCGCCTTGCGTCAACACATATTCTACATACAAACACAAAAATTAATTGTTTCTATGCGATGAACGCATGCGACCGCAATTTTATAAACTTAATGCTTTTTGGACGCAATCTAACATATTTCATCAACGCAAAACCTCATTGTTTAATAACTTAGCAATGTAATAATGTGCATTTTTGCCCGTTATCACACCCTCAAATTTAAACAATGCTTGTCTTCAAGCATAAGCTAAAGATTTTCTTTAGCAAGTCGACTGCAATTCTTTTTTCCTAGATTTCTCAAGAATACTTCATTATACACCAAAATTTCCTTAAGTCTTATTCAAGTCTCCTCTAAAAATATTTCTAAGACCTAGGGACCACAAATTTAACCTTCAAAAGGAAACACAAACTAGTAAATCTCGAAGGAAACACAAACTGGTGAATCCCAAAGGAAACACAAACTGGTGAATCCCGAAAGAAACACAATATCTGGTGAATCCCGAAGGAAACACAAACTAGTGAATCCCGAAGGAAACATAAACTGGTGAATCCCGAAGGAAATACAAACTGGTGAATCTTGAAGGAAACACAAACTGGTGAATCCTAAAGGAAACACAATATCTAGTGGGCATTCTAACTAATGGGTAAAATCACTATCACAATCTCGACATCACAATCTCAACATGGTTCTATATCATACATATACATCTCATTATCATGATTCTACAATATACATATAAATTTCTTCATCATAGCTTTACAACATATGTATGCATCTCATCCTCCTCAAATTCAACAGGATCTCCAATAAAAACAATATACTAAAATCATACTAGTATTCAAACATCTCTATGTGCAACTAGCCTTTTAAACTCTCATATCAGCAAGGCATACATAAACATCAAACTATCAATATATCCTTCGTAAATCATATTTGTCAATTCCTGACTCCATTCATTTCAAACCTCAATCAATGAAGGCAGACACAAATATCATGCTAACTAATAATCCTCAATAAATCATAATTATCATTGTCAGACACTAGGGAAGTTCCAATAGTAAGATTACTTATCTCAACTTGGTAAAAAAATGCAAAATAAAATCTCCTTAGAACTTCTTTAGCACACTTGAATCAACCTAAAGTTGTGGCTTGGTCCAAGACAAATTTCAATACTCGATTTAATTAGCCAATCTATCTTCACCAATTTTCTGCAAAACAAAATGGTATCTAGCTTGATGGTCAATGCCTCAAAACTTCCAAACCTTGAATCCAAGGTTTTCCTCAAAATTCTGGCAAAGATCGGGGCAATGGTGGCCGACAGTGCATCGACTTGTGATTGCCATAGATAGGCAGCGTGTGTTGTTGTCGGACGGCATAAATTGTTTAGGCTAGCAGCTGGTAGTGAGAGTCTTGCATAAGAAGGGTTTGGAAGAGTGGGAGAGAAGGGGAATTTCTAGTTTACAGATTTTATTCAGCAGCGATTACGAACAAACCAGAGCTTCAAACAACGATCCAACCATTCAAAAATGAAACTCTATATGTCTCGAACAGACTGACCAAATTTGAGCACGATCCAACGGTTCAAACTCTGGCAATCGACAATTTTGTGGAAGCTGTCGCTGAAAAATCGAATTGCATTCTCCTTTAATTTTTGACCTCTTTTCACCCTCATTTAATTTCGAAAAAATCTCAATTCTTTTATTTTTTTTCAAATTTTGAAAAGATAAATAAAATATTTTATCACAATATCTTCAAAATCTCCAAAGATTCTATTAAATTTAGAAATCAATTAACTTTTGAAATTATCTTAATAGGTTTCAAAAACCAAAATTAAAGGGCATAAGATCCATCAATTTGATACAAATTAAATTCTTCCAAATATTTAAATCAATTCAAAACCACACGAAATTAATTATCTATTTTAATTTTTTTAAGTTGGCCCTAAAATCCAAAATCAAAGGGAAGAAAAATTCAATATTTTCAAGATAATCAGTTTGAATATCTAATCAATTAAATTCAATTTAACCAATAAAAGTTTTTCAATTATTTCAATTGAACCCCAATTTTCCAAATGAAAGGAAATTTAAACTCAATAGTTTTAGATAATTAACTTAAATTTTGCTGAAATTCGGGATGTTACATGCTATATCCACCATACTCGATTATATCCACCATACTCGATCATGGCCACGTTATACTCGATACTCAATTACTTTATACTTGAACTTTTGAATTTTTAACTACAGCTTAAAACATCAACTCGTTCCATTACTTCGCCATTTCAACCCGTTCACTTAAACTATTTTTGCTAGCTCTCTCTCGTCTTTTGAGTCTATATCCTTAGACGACTGCACTTCTTGACTCAAAATTCTCCCTCGATCCTCTCCGCATCAGGTAACATTTGTCTCTTTGTTTATATTTTGGTCTAGTGTTTTTTCCATTTGCATTTGCATTTTCCTCGATACTCGATCGATACAATTTTCCCTCATTTTCATTTCAGTTTTCATATCTTGGATGTTTAGCTGGAGTTGGAGTTTTTTTTTCCTATTTTGGTTTCATAGTTATGGTACTTGGGACCGTCTAGAGTTTGGGTTTAGGGTTTGAGTAGGATTAGTCATGAAGGTAGAAAATTAGATCGATGCTCGATAATCGACCATTAAGTCACATATAGTGTGTATCGTGTATCGTGTATCGAGTACGTTGTAGCATGCATTGAGTATCGAGTATTTAATAGAATGCTTACTTTCTGATGTTCTTTTGTTTTTCTATGCAGAATGGCTAGAAAACTCAAGGTTCCTCCTTAGGATTGTTTGCCAGACCAAGCGACTAGCCTATCCTCTCACATTGGGACGATTAACAAGATAGTGAAAGAGAATCTTACCCTTACTCAGCTTGCTCTCTTTAAGAAGAAGGTACTTGGATGATTTGTAGATATGGACATTATCTTCAACAGTCCATTAGTCCACTACATTCTATTAAAGGAGGGTGAAGACGATAGGAAGGATGCTATGACGTTCGATTTGAATAATACGATTGTAACATTCTCCAAAGAAGAATTCCTATTGATGACAAGATTGTAGCGATCACCTAATCCAGTAGTTGTGAGGAAGGTTAAAAATGACATAGACGCTCTGAATATGACATTGGTCTATTACACTAAATTGGCTATGATGGGGAGGGAGAAGACGAAGGTCAATGTCAACAAGACCTTATTAAGTGATGTGGAGGATTTGGATTACTTTAACAACATCAATTAGGGAAACGTGCTATGGGAGAGGATGTTACTTGGATTGCAAAGAGGATTGAATGGTAAGGTCGAGAACTACAAGAAAAGGTCCAAGAATAATAAGAGCTACATTGTCAAGTACAACATATCAGGGTTTCTTCATGGATTCCAGGTAAAATCCATTCCTTGGCCTTTTTAGTTACATATCAGTTATTACTTTTTCCTGTTTTATAATCATTTATTAATTATGGTAGGTGTGGCCATACAAGATCATATCAACGGTTGGGATAATCCTTTGTTCCACAGTTTGGGTCTATTTACAACTAGCCAATTAAGAATTCTCAGATGTACTAGTACTAGCAAGTGCATCTTTGATACACTGAGGTATTGACGGTGATTCTCAAATATCGCAGAACAGAATTTGATACGATGAGATAGAATGCAAGCGCATCTACAAGTTGAGAGTGTGCTCGGGCAAGTGGGCTAACCGGAACTACTAGTCACGGGATTTACCTGATGAGAGGACGAAATGGAACTCTTGTTTAAGAACTTTATGTCTTTCTTGTACCTTCCAAAAAAGAAGAAAAAACTCGGATGGATCTATTTGTTTCGGATAAGATCACTACACTTGGGATCGCACTCATTCTTTCGATAGCTATTTTTGTTGCAACTCGACTAAATAGACATGCCACACCTCGATTCCTGAGGTAGGAGTGTACATACTCACTGTCGACGAGAATGATGCAAGGAGATGTGTTTGAGTTTAGTGAGGTTAGTGTATTACATCAATATTTACTCGGATTTAATGTGAACGTCACATATAACTAACAAATTCTTTGTTTTTTTGTACAGACAAGGATCACACCCACACCACTGATCATGTCGGATAGGCAGAGGCGATATAGGACACTAGGGTTGATGAACGACCCATGATACGTTATTTTATTAGGTGGAAATATGGATGATATGAGTTGATGGAATTGCGTTGTGCACTTAAGTTTCCCCAGCGGAATTCAAGTGTAAATTCCTCTGAGTTTCTTGGTAAGTCTAGGGTCGAACACAGGGACTTGTGAAAATAGATTGCATTGGTAATTTTGATGAAAACTTTGCGGTAATCGAGAAAATAAATAAAGTGTTTGGTTTGTCGATTGCATTGATTAAAAGTAAATAACAAATGCGGCGGAGATTAAAAAGAGTTGGTAAACGAGAAATGCGACGAATATGCGGTGAACGGGTTGAGAAATATTTCGGCTAACATTCCCTAGAATGCGTTCATGCTTGCGATCATGCAACATACATATAATAGTAAACCACCTCTCGGTGTGAATACCACGACTTTTAAGACTAGAAGGCATGCGATAAATATGCGATAAGTCTACAGGGTTTACACATAAACCTCTATCTCTATTTATGTGATGACAACATGACATTCACACAAATATACGACGACATATATCATTCTCATTCCTAGGATGCATGCGATGCAAGTTGACAAACATAGCTTATCTCTAAGTCCTTATCTCTTGTTTATGCAAGCCTAATCTTGCTCTTTCGAGTCCAAATTCTAACCTAACTCTCTCGAGACATTAGGTTCTTTCTTTAGACTCTCTCTCGAGTAAACTCTAAAGGGTATTTTTCACAGCATAAAACAAGACAATCGCAAGCAATAAACTTCCTAGGTCATGTTAGCTTAGTTCTTCTCAACCCATTCAACTAGTTTAGCTACTTATACGTATTAAGAGAGTGAGTAAATGTAGAAATAGAACTTCCATTGAATAGATATGAAGATGAAGTACAAATAACAATGCAAGTATAATAAAGTGCCTGATAGCAATTTCTTGCTGCCAGGCATTTACACTATTTCTACTCGTGCTCTAAAGATATTCTCGCTCTCGTGAGAGTCGGCCCGCTCTCTGCTCTTACGCCTCAAGGTTCTCTCTCGAGTTGCCCTTGGCGATCTCCGACGCCATCACTCTTCTCTTGCTCCGCCTTAAAAATGGAAGAAAATTAAGAACAAGTCGTGCGAGCTGGACAACTCGTTGTAAAAATGGTGAACCAGTTATATATCGTGAACCCCTTTTCTGAAGAATGCACTTAGTATTTATAGAGCATCAATGGTGAAAGGTGGCTTCTCTCTCCTGGTTGTACAGATGGGACAACTTTAATTCCCGATTGACGCGCCAAATAATTATCACTAATAAAGCTGAATGTACTTCGTGACTGTTATCGGTTGTCATCTTAATTTGGATTCATTGTCATCAGCTTTCTGTCTCATCGCTTTTAGCTGGCCTTTCACCTAGATGTGTCCACCATGTTGCGCTGACCAAGTTGCAGCGATCCTTCTAGGGCGAATGTTTGCGAGCACTATCAACGCAAACTCTTGCGGTGAAGTTGCGCTCGACTAATAAATTCCTTTGATCGCAATCTTTGCATTGTATTAACGCATATTCTGCACAAAAATACAAAAATCAATAGTTCTAATGCGCTAAATGCATGTGACCACAATATTATAGAATTTATGCTTAATGGACGCAATTTAACATATTTCATCAACGCAATCCAACATTGTTTAAGAACTTAGCACTATGATAACGTGCATTTTTGCCCGTTATCAACCCGTATATGAGCGTACTGGCTGAGACGAGCTCCTCAGAGGCACATAGATTACACCACGATGAGGATGCTCATAGTCACTCCAGTGACTACTAGAGTCACGAGAATTAGTCTCACGAGCCCCCTATTAATGGGTGTGAGACTCACCTTCCTCATAATGAGTTTCGCGAGCATACCCCGCATTGAGGAGCGAGTGTTGCCTTGGCCATATACTGTTGGGTTTTATGTCCTAAAACTCGTGGTTTGTAAACAATAAATTTATTTTGTTAATCAATAAAGATGTTATTGAAGTTTGATTCAATGAAGTTGTTATTGAATATATGAATTGTTCATTTCGTTTTATAAATAAATCCAATAACTAAGATCTATGGCTATTACATGAGTAAATGAACTTTATGTGGAGACATAAGTGAGGATCAAGTTTGAGTAGATAGCCAAAATGGTCTATAGTATATGAATAAGGCTAAGTACCTTATTTTGGGGACTCTATCAAATGCGGCCCACTTTGTAGATGTTACAATTATTGTAAAGTGCTACAAACGAAGTGATCCTAATTCGTTCATATGGAGACATGTGAGTGGAGGCGTCCTATGCAAAGAGTTTGTATAAGATCGGACCAAGAAATAAGTCACTCTTACTTTATAACGTTGTTTACTGTTTAAGACTGACTATTTAAAAACGATGACCTAGGTAACTTAACCTTAATCCTAAGCTAACTATGAACTCCTGTTTACTTGAGACTATTCTTAATTTGCATGGGTGAGGGTTGGCTCAACAATGTCGGTTCAATAAGACTTCCATTTCAGGGGTAAGACTGGGTAGATAGCTGGGGACATAGGATGCTATTGGGGTTGATGCCCTAATGTCTCGTGTCTTGTAGTTTGTAAACAGTTTGTACGAATGCTTATGTTGTTAATATATGATATTTACTCCGCATCTTGTATTTTCTAAGTTACTTGTTTTATTTGCTTTACCACAAATCAATAAACATAAAATCCCTGGTCATCTGTATGTGACTCAAGCATGTATGTGGTGACATACAAGTGGATCATGTCTTGAGTGATAACCAAAATGGTCTGTAGTATATGGATATAAGAGGGAAACCTTATCCTGGTAATGCTACGGATGTGGCCCGCTTTGTGGAATGGTCACAAGTATTGTGACGTCACAGATGGTCTGATCCTGATCATTCGTGTTAGGGACATGCAAGCGAGGGCGTCCTATACAAAGAGTTTGTATAAGACCTGACCACAAAGTGTTAACGTCTCGTTATATAACATCGTTCATGACAGAGACTTTACTTCACAAGGATGACCATAGGTAACATGACCTCAATCCTAAGTGAGTTGGGAACTCCTGCTATTGAGGGCGGTCCTTTGATTTGTATGGGTGCCTGTGGCCAGGTCACCGATTCAAACCTATAATTTTAGGGATTCGTCTGATTTGGTAGCTGGGAACTCAGCTACACAAGATGAAATTCACTCATTCCTCGAGGTAGGGGTAAGTAGATAGAAAGATCCCTGAAGGGCTGATTTCAGGGCTTGAACGATATGACACCACACACATTCTCTTGAACTTGTCTATGATTAATAATATAATGTATAATGGTACGTTATAATATAAAGTTTGGCGTTGTATAATCTTCACAGTCAGTCTGAATTCACTGCATAACACGACCCTTTGTATAATCTTTACAGTCAGTCTCAAGCTCAGTATCATGTATCAGTATCCTGTATCTTGTATCATAATAGCTTAGATTTACTTTTATCGGACTTTATTTTATAATCGCAACTTTACTTTATCGCAATTTTAGATACCTGTACACACACACTTTTTATTAATTGAAATACACCCAGTCACATATATCACAAACGTAATGCATTAACTATGCAATCCCTGTGTTCGACCTTGGAACACTCCGAGAAACTTGCGGTGGAATTATACTTGGTTTCAATGCAAGGAAACTTGTGACAACGCATAGCATACTACAAGCATTCCATTAATAACGCATACATCTAGAAGTAGTATCGCATATCATCGCATTACGCATATCATTACACAATATGCACTTACAAGTCTATGGCACCGTTGCTGGGGATTGGTAACGGTTATTGTTGAGTATATCTGTGATATTTTGCGGGATAGATCACTTTGTACTGGCTATTCATCGCGAAGAGCAGTCTGACAATTTATGAGTACTGGGACTGAACCAGAATTCGAAGCTGACCCAGAGATCAAGCAGATTTTGTGCTAGGGCACGCCAGAACCGAGCAAGGCGAAAGAAAGCAACTAATATGGCAGATAATAATAATGACAATGTGGCTCCCATAGGAAATCAAGGGGCAGTATGACCAACGTAAGATCCTATTTTCCTTGCTGCTGACTGCAACATTCCCATGAGGAACTATGCGACGCAAAATTTATATGATTTTTCACCTGGAATTTCAAGGCTGGTGGTCGAGGAGAACGCGAGATTCGAAATCAAGCCAGTCATGCTTCAAATGATCCAGAACGCAAGGCAATTTGGGGGTTTGCAAGGTGAAGACCCACATGCCCACCTGACTAGCTTTGTCGAGATGTGCGGTAACTTCTCAATACTTGGCGTTACCCTTGAGGGTATTAGATTATATCTCTTCCCTTACACCTTGAGGGATGAAGCCAAGAGGTGGGCTTACTCACTGGAGCCAAATGAGATTACTTCATGGGATCAGCTGGTTGAGCAGTTCATGAAGAAGTTTTCCCTCTGGCTATCAACGCAAGGCGACGGAAGGACGTGTTGAACTTTGAAAAAATGGATAACGAGACCCTTAGCACCGCCTGGTGCGATTCAGAAGACCGGTGAAAAATTGTCCGCATATTGGGATACCCGAATACGTCCTGATGGAGACCTTCTATAATGGCCTGAACAGATCAATGCAGGCTGTTGTTGATGCCTCCGCGACAGAAGGTTTTATGGATAAGACGTATACTGAGGCCAAGGTCATCCTTGACTGCATCTCGTGGAACATGGATGACTGGGTCGATGATGGATACGAAGGAAGAGGCTCTGCAGGAAGAAGAAATGAAACTGCCATTGTCCCTACAGAGACAATGACCACACTGGCCACTCAGATGGCCGTAGTAACCTTAATCCTCCAATCGATGGCAATCAATCAGGGAGCCATCTCCCAACAAACAGCGCAACCCACTGCATCAGCTTAAGTGGCCGCAATCAGTTGCGTTAATTGTGGAGGGTCCCATGTGGCAGACATGTGCCCATCGAACGTCCAGCAAGTATGCGCCATCCAGAACAACCCCTTCAGCAACACATATAATCCTGGCTGGAGGAACCATCATAACTTCGGTTGGGGTGGGAATCCTAACCAAGGAGGGCCAAGCAACCATGAGAGTAACAATTCAGGGAATCGAGGAAACCCTCCACCTTTTCACCACAATTCTAATCACGGTCAACAAAGGCAATCGTACAATCAACAACCCTTATCTTCAAACACCTCTAGTAATTCATTGGAGGCCCTGCTAAAGCAATACATGGATAAAAATGATGTGGTGATGCAGACGCATACATCTTCAATAAGAAATTTGGAGATTTAAGTGGGCAGCTGACATCCGAACTTTGAAATAGAACACCTGGAATGTTGCCCAGCAATTCGAAGCCCCGGGATCTCATGGAAAAGAGCAATGTCCTTGAAGAAATTGGGCAGGCAAGCTGGACCGCCTGCGGAGGTGTGGATTGCATTCATCAAAGAAAACTATCTTCCGGTCCATATCTCAATTCTATGTTTACATGCTTTCTTTTAGATTCCTGTCTTTAATGATTTATAAACTTTGTCATTTACTGCTTTATTCAATTTGTTTTTCAATGCTTTATGAATTTATGATTCATTTAATTCCTTTACATTTATTTCTGTACTCTCTTTAATTTCTTTAACTTTTCTGTCATAAATGCGTTATTCTTAAGCCTGGTAAATGATTGATCAATAAGAAGAAATTATTACCGCAATGTTCGTGTGACTTGCGTTGATGGAAAAAAAAAAAATAAAAGTAAATAAAATAAATAAAAACAAAATTTTAATAATAAAACAATCAACATCTGGTATGCATTGCGTCAATGGGCGCATCTTGTACCATGCGTTCATCCAACTAAATGCATTGCGTTGAGGGGTGTGTTGCGCTCGTATGTGTTCTTTGCCTGTCCTTAGCAAAAATGCACTATGTTGAGGTAGTGGTGTGCTGGTAGAAATACCGTGCGCCCGTCCTCCAGAAATGCATCGAGTTAAGAGGTGTGTTGCGGGAATATATGCGTTGTTGCCCGTCCTCTGCAAAGATGTATTTGCGTTGATGAATTCATTGCGTTAATTCTTTACCTTGCGTCCATTCGAATAAAACTCCAAAGGAAATTCTTTTTTCAAACTGAGTAGTCTAATCGCTTCAGCTTCTGAGGACATGATGAATTTGCAGCTGAAAGGACGTACGACTCTGCAACTTCATAAATGCGAGGAGTGTTAATGACAGGCTTTTTGAGTAGCTTGAGGCCTGCCACCACAGAATTCGTGTTGGGCCCATCAAGACCCAACCTATAAAAGCGGGTCTCTTTGTCTTAGGTTGTTTACTTGCTTCATTTTGCAAAAAGAAACCTTAAATCGCCTCTGCATACCAAACCATTCTTCCTTCCTAGAACCTTAACGATTTCCAGTTTTCTTTCCCTCAAGCATCCATGGCAGACCAAACTTCCCAGCCTTCTGCTTCACCTTCAACACCTTCATCAGCCCAACTTTCCATGCGAGAGGTAGCATTTCTTGCTGTCAATCACCGTCTCGCTGCCCAACCACACACCGATCCTCGAATCGGCGGAAGACCCCAGCGAAACCCTCTAGTAGCCAGGCCAGTCTTATTCAAAAGGGGGCAAAGTTCTGAAAGCACCCCACTTCCAACACCAAAAGTATCCACTGAAAGTGAGAAGAAGAGGCAAGATGACAAGAAGGTGTTTGGAAGCATTCTGAGTAACCTGGAGAAAGGAGGAGGATTACCCGAGGCTGGGGTTATGAACCAACCGCTGCTTATGGAGGAGGTGACAGTGGAGGAGACAGAGGAAGTGGTGGAAGAGTAGACAAAGAGAAGCACTCTAGCCATAATGGATCCTAAGGAAACTACGCAAGTAGAATCTTATGAAGGACCCATAAGAGTCGCGTTGGAGGAAGTCACGGCAGAGAAGCAACCAGAGGTGGTTGAGGAGAACAAGAAGAAAAAGAAGAGCAAAAGAAAGGAGATTGGAGAAGGTGAGCCATCCCATCATCGCAAAGTAGAGAAGAAAATCAAAGAGAAGGAGGATGAAGAAGATAAGGAGGCCAATCTAAGGAAGAAGAAAAAGAGGGGAGAAAGGAAAGAGAGTAAGCGTGAAGAAAGGCGCCTAAAGAAAGAGGAAGAAAGGAAAAAGAGGGCTGCAAGCCCAGAGCTAGATGGTGAATCCACCTCCATAAGGGAGGACAAGGGGGAATCAGTGCAACTTAGAGAAACAACCCAACCTGAAACAATGCAAACGGTTGCGATTGATGGAGGAGAAGAAGAAGATGTTACCCCCTTGATGCGGCGCCACAAGGAGAACGCACCACAAGGGTCAACCGTTGACCTTCCAATTTTGATTGATGCATTAGAAGAGCAGGAGAGGAGGAGAAAAGAGGAGGAAGAGAAGAAGGAAAAAATGGTGCGGGCATAACTCATCATCACAGAGGGTAGTCGAAAGAGAATACTACAAGATGAGAAGGTGCGCCACAATAATGAAATTTCGAGAATCAAGGAGATAAGAAGGCTCAAAGAGGAACAGAGCATTTTGTTGGCCTTCGAGCAGTTTAAAAGAGAGTTTGAAACAGAAGAGAGAGAAGAGGTAGAAGAAGAAAAGAACAAGAAGGCAAAAGAAGAGGAAAAGAAGAAGGAAGAGAAGGAGAAGAAGCGCCAAGCAAACATGCAGCGCTTAACAAAGAAGAAAGGAAAAGAACTTGCTGAACGGGAAAAAGAGGAACAACGCAAGGAGTGAGAAAGAAAACAAAGGCAGAAATCTCACCTTACGTTGACCAGGAAAAGGGCAAAGCAGTCGTAGAGAGCAGCAAGCCCACGTTGGCAAAGGGGCGTCCATCAAGAAAGAAGAAGAACGATGACTTACTGATGGAGATGGGCTTTTTCCCTGTGCCAACGCCACTACCAGACTTGATTACAAGCATGATTATAGAACATGGATGGGACACATTTTGCCAGTGCCCAATCATTGTCATTCCAGAGGTAGTGCACGACTTCTACCACGGACGGCTACATGGCACCAAGGATGTGGTGACCATAAAAGGGAAAATGGTGTCTTTCAGCGCAAGGGACATCAATGAATTGTATCAGATGAAGGGTAACCCGGATGCACCAGGCAACAAAATCATTGATGATCCCACTGAAGAGTAGATGGAACTAAGATGCGCTGTGAGTATTAACGCAACTGGGCACTAAGTGGACGGTTTCTTTAAAAGGCATTAGAACCCTGGCATCCAAGACACTGCTGTCTGAGGCACGAATTTGGGT
Organism: Benincasa hispida; assembly: GCF_009727055.1. Taxonomy (NCBI): domain Eukaryota; kingdom Viridiplantae; phylum Streptophyta; class Magnoliopsida; order Cucurbitales; family Cucurbitaceae; genus Benincasa; species Benincasa hispida. The sequence continues at coordinate 28,008,387 of NC_052351.1, read as the reverse complement.
CTATTTGGTCAAACAATGGCTGATCCCAACTTCCCATGACAAAACAATTTCGAGGGATCCAGTCATGGCCGCATATTGCATTGCACGCAGTATTCCAATCAATGTGGGCCAGTTGATCGCAAGATAAATTCAAGGTTTTTTGGGGCACATAAGAGGGCAATACTTCTTCCCATGGATGGTTTCAAGCTTATGCCTATCACTGGGTGTGGGCATTGATGAAGAGCCAATGGCAGAAGTTCACGGCCTAATAAACGTCAAGATTTTGAGGTTGCTCCTCAAAGATTCCCCACACTTCCCTGAACTCCCTTTGAAGAGGCCTAACATTGACTTGAATGCACCGCAAGATCCCAAAGCCGAAGAAACAGGGCAGAGACGACAAGGGAAAGAAGAAAATCCAAGACTCAACAACGCAAGAACCAAAACCCTTGGATCCTTTACCCTTAATAATTCACCCTCTAAGTGATAACTTGTATAAATACAAGTTATTTATGCTGCCTTATCTAGATATTGCAGCCAAAAGAGAAGGAATATGCGTCGATTGTATGAAAATTAACTAAAAAATACAATAATTATGAATTATTGCAATTACACTCACTAACATCATCAAGATGGTAGAAGAGGATATTTCTATTCTGTTTTGCAGGAAACCAAGTCACCGCTTGCAATCAAGGCTCAATGATAAACTGAATAATGCATCTCCGTCACATTGCACTCGTCAAACCTCAATGAAGAGATGATTAACGCAATGATGGCGCAATACGACAGTCGATCCCGAGCTGAACTTCAACCACATGCAGTAATAAAAACAACACCACATGCGAGCACACGATCGAAAGATGCAGATGAGCAATACAAACGCGGAGGATTGTGACACGTGTACAACTAATCGTTGTGTAAATTTGACGGTCTGATTGCATAATGGTGACATACGTTTTTAATCTAAGCTAGAAGTCCATGCCATAAACTTGTAACGCAAATTTTATATAATGATATGCGATATTACTTTTAGATATGCGTTATTAATGAATGTTCTTGTAGTATGCTATGTGTTGTCACAAGTTTCCTTATGTTGAAACCAAGTATAATTTCACCGCAAGTTTTTCGATGTGATTCGAGGTCGAACACAGGGACTGTTTGAGGTTATTGCGTTATGTTTGTGATATATGCGACCAGGGGTTTTTCAAATTAATAAAAGGGTTGTTTGTACAGGTATTTAAAAATGCAATAAAATAAATTGCGATGAAAGTAAAGTTAAGTGATACAAATGTGGTAATAAAGTAAATTGCGGTAGAAGTAAATTTCGATAAAATAAACCCAAACTATGATGATACAAGATACATGTTTCATGATACAAGATACCGAGGTCAAGGCTGGCTGTGAAGATTATACAAAGATCGTGTAATGCGGTGACAAGTCTTATATGTGAATCAGAAATAGAAAAGATAATTAATACAAACAGCGCAAGTTCCTTAATTGAGTTAAAGATACAAGTATGGTTCCGCTTTTCCCTTAGCGTACACCTCTCAGTGATCGGTCGCATTCCTACATCTCTGTGGTGAAACAGGGACGAACATAATGAACGCAAGGTTGCTTCCATCTCTGGAAGTACTACTCGCTTTAGTTAACGCATTCTTCTAATCTTCTCTCGACAGATCAGAATGACATCTTCACTTCTGCTCTCACAGGTGAAGATGGTGTCTAGCATGCCTTAGCTAAACGCATTTATCTCTTTAGCACAGATTAAGTTACTCGTTTAATTCATATTAATTACCAAGGGATTGAGAAAACTTCATGGAGAAAACAATTAATGGAAGAATGGAAATAGACAGAGAAGTAGAAATTGAAATGATCGAGACATTCAATAAAACTATTTAGCGTCTGATACATGATTTGTGAATGAAGAGATTAAGAGAATGAAATAAAATTGATGAATAGAGTTAGAAACAAATACAAATAAGCGCAAACGTCTTGGCGATCTGGATGGAGATTTGCTTGCCGATGTGGATGGAGTGAACGGATGGATGAGCTTCCCTCTCAGGCTTGCTCAACCGGTAGCAGGGATCAAAGCACGGAGCTTCACGACGGGGATCTGACAGAATTGCACTGAGACTCACCTCTCGGTCTTTTCTCTTCTCTTCCTAGATTTCTTCCGATCAGTACTCAGCTCAACCTCTCTCTCAATAATCTAGCATCAATTAACCCTCGTATCAAGTATATCATCTCTGAAATCTATGGGGGTATTTATAGGTGAAAATATTTGACTCTTGGCTTGTGGACCCCACTTATTATTATGGAAATTCCGAAAATGGAGGAATAAGTATTCTTTCTGTTATGCAATCAGACCGTCAAATCTGCACAACGGTTAGTTATACACATGTCACAATCCTTTGCGTTTGCGTTGCTCAGCTGCATCTTTCGATCAGTTGCTCGCATGTGGTGTTGTTTTCATTACCGCATGTGGTTGAAATTTAGCTCTGGATCGACTGTCGCATTACGCCGTCATTATGTTAATCGTCTCTTCGTTGTTGATTGACGGGCGCAATGTAACAGAGATGCGTTGTTCAGTTTCTCGTTGAGCCTTGATTGCAAGCGGTGACTAGGTTTCCTACAAAACAGAATAGAAATATCCTCTTCTACCATCTTGATGATGTTAGTGGGTGTAATTGCAATAATTCATAATTCTTGTATTTCTGAGCTAATTTTCATACAATCAACGCATATTCCTTCTCTTTTAGCTGCAATATCTAGATAAGGCAGCATAAATAACTTATATTTCTACAAGTTATCACACCTCCAAATTTAGATATATGCTTGTCCTCAAACATATCTTCTAGTTCGCAAGTTGTCTTTGGTGGTGGTTGATCGTATGAATGTTGATCAGCGCCTCCCTTGATGTGGAACACTACACTGAATATTATCAACTTGCTCCGTTACTGCATCGAACCACTGGTCGATGTAGGCTTGTTGTTGATTGAAGAGTTGCTGCTGTTAGAAGAGAAGTTGTTGTTGTTGGGTCATAAGTGACCGCATTTCTGCTAACTCAGCAGCCAAGGAGGTTATGAAGGGTTTTGCCTGCGATGTCTCGCTAGCATTGTTTTGGGTTTGGGTAGAGGTGCCTTCACCCAAATCGTGTGGGTCATCAACTTTCGGCGGTGGAATGGAAGGTTGCGGTGATGAGGCTGAGGGTGAAGTTAGGGCTGTTGGGTGAACAGTTGAAGAATTGGGAATGAGGAGAAGATTGGTAAAATGTTCATGGAGTGGAGAAGAAGGTTGTGCGGGTGGGCTTGGAGGGCTTAGAGGGCGAATTACCAAGGGCAAAGGCTCCAAAGGTTCTAGATCATGCGTTGTTGACTCTTGGACCTTTTCTTTTCCCTTGTCTTCTCTGCGTGGTTTTTTAATGTCACACCTCTTCCCTAGCCTTAGCCCCCAAGACTTGGAAGGGAGCGTGAGGTACACCAGTAGTATTCCAAGACAACATTTAAACTTAACATTTCCCTCCCTTATCTATTAAAAATTTCAACATGTTTACAACACTCTATCTAACATTCATACACATAGTTCAATTTCCTATATTCTTCATTACATGATCTGAGCCGTGCCCTGAGAATTTACCAAATCCTGGTGTGTTGGAGGTTAGTAGACTCAAACGCTCTGCTATGGGTGGGGGGGGGGGGTATAAGAAAAACATTTGGAAGAGTGTGAGCTACCAAGCCCAGTGAATGGTGCTTTTTTAATAATAATCACTTTGCAAAATATATATTTTGGGAAGTCAATAACATAATCACAATTCCAATATAATTTTTGCATGATCATGTGTACATTCATTCAATCATCATCCTCCAGTTCCATGCTATACGTGGCATGCTCATATCATGGACACATTATCAATCATAACAACTTTTTATGGAACTTTCCTATAACCCACTTTTCCCGCCAATGTGCACATCGAATATTCTTTTCCCGCTAGTCATGCTTAGGTAACTTGACTATATTTCCCGCCAGTCGTCACCAACTATTATTTTTCCACCGACTGAGGGCCGACTATATTTTCCCGCCAAGCACCTTTTGTTAAGCATGCTAACTTATGTAAGTCTGGGATCATCTCAGTTTCCATAGAAATTTCACAGACAATATCATGGCAATCAGCATAACATCATAAGCATGCATTTTGAACTTACATATGCATTTATCCACATATCAATGCAATAAACTAAGTAAACACTCAACGCAAGCAAGGTTTTTCACTAAAAATCACCTTGAGGATACCTTCTTGAAAATTCCACCATATCAATGGAAATTCCTCAATTAATACTTTTATATCAATAAATAATGTCAAAATAGCCAAAAATACCACATTATATAATGAAAATACCAGCTTACTCTACTCCAATTTAGCCAAAATCCTTAAATTAGCCTCTTTAGAGGTATTTTGGACCGTGGTAGGTAGTTGGGCATTTGGGCAGTAGGCAGGGTGGGCGTGCTGTGCCGCACAGGGGGTTAACGCGTTGGGGTGATGCATCGCACAGGGAAGGCAGTTGAGCTGGGCTAGCGTGCAGGATACGTTGAGTGAGGCACACAGAGACGCAGCGCTACGGGGTGTGCGCGCAGGGTGTGGGCTGACTGTGCGTCGCCGACTGACTCAATGCCTCACCAATGCAACCTTTGTTGTTTTTTTTTTTTTTTTTTTTTATCTCTAATCAATTTGTAGCCTAATAAATCAAACGGACCTCTCCTAAAATTATGCTCTCAACACAAGATTTAGGTGATGGTATGAATAAATTCCTCTTGCCCAACCCCTCTATTTATAGCCATTCCAAACTCCACCCATGGGGACAACTCAACTCCCATTTGTCTCACTTTGGAGCTGCCAACAATTAGTCTACCCAACCTAGCCTTGAGTTGTTCTCATCTCAGCTTGCCAGCCAAAATCTCATTTTTGTATGAAATCTCCTTCACCCACCTCCTGCTTGGGGTGATAAGTCTTCAATTGCATGAAATCTCCTTTGTCCACTTCCTACTAGAACTTTGTGTGATCCTCCTTTTGCCATCTAAATCACTTAAATACTTAACATATTTCTCTACTTAAATTGTTTAAGACTTATGCTTGTATACCATTGGCATCTTCTCTTGAAGTTTCTCATCAATTAGCCTTACCTTTTATCCTTAACGCATAGCAACTCACCCTTCCTTCATCAAAGTCTTACTTAGCCATCGTATGAGTTGGCCATCACCAACGCATAGGGTGGCCGCTCACCTTCGACTCATGGCTTGCTAGGTATGCTTGCTCGGCCTACTAAGCATGGATGCATGGTGTTGACCATCGACGCATGGGCGTGCTGCCTAGGTGCTTGCAAGCTTGGCCGCATAAGCATGCTTGGCCATGTGGGCGTGCGCTTGGCATAGCGCATCGACGCATGGCTGCTCGACAGACTCGGCAGCGCTTCGACGCATAGGATGGCTTGCCCGCTTGCCCGTTCAACGCATAAGCAGGGCGCTCAGCATACACTATCGACGCATGGGCTGCGCGCTTGACGCATGGCCTGTGCGCTTGCCTCGACATATGGACTACTTGCTTGGCCTATGCGCCTAGCATGCTCACTCGGCGCATGCTTCCTGCCCATGTCCGCACGGCTCATGTATGCCTTTCCATTGGTTGTATGCAACCCTTAGCCATTTTTCAAGTCTTCTTGCTTCCATCCTCCATGCATTCTTGCGTCCCACATGTTTTAAGCCCTTCATAGGCATTTGAACCTTTGGTCACCTTTTTGTATAATTTTAATGTTTTCCACCCTTTGTTCCAATATCCTTACTTAGGATTTTTCTTCTCTATTTAACCTCCCACTTTAGATTTAGTGTTCATGAGGCCGTGGACTTCAGGCATAGGCTCTTCATCAATGCCTATGCCCATTGACAGGCACATACTGAAATAGTCCACGGAAAGAAGTACTATCCTCGAATATGCCCCACCAATGCTCTGAGCTGTCTTGCGATCAACCGCCCTACATCAATCGGAATGTCGCGCGCAATGCAATATGCGGCCATGACTCGATCCCTTGACATAGTCTTGTCATGTGTGGTTGGGATCAACCACTTCTTGACCAAGTAGACCCAAAGCCTTCCCTCCGGAAGCAAAGACTTAGATGCCAGGGTGCGGATTCCCTTGAGTGAAACCGACCATTTCGTGCCCGGTTGCGTTAATACGTGTAGTGCGTCCTCCATCTGCTGCTCAGTAGGGTCATCAATAATTTTGTTCCCCGGTGCATCCAGGTTATCCTTCATTTGGTATATCTCATTGATGTCCCTTGCACTGAAGGACACCGTTTCTCCTTTGAAGGTCACCGCATCCCTGGTTCTGTGTAGACGCCCTCTGTAGAAGTCTCTCATCACCTACAACACAATAATGGCTGGGCATTAGCAAAATGTGTCCCAGCCATGTTCCACAATCACACTTGTGATGAGGTCAGGTAGTGGCGTTGGCGCAGGATAGAAGCCCATCTCTATTAGCATGTCATCATTCTCTTTTCTCTTCGATGGACGCTTCCTTGCCAACGATGGCTCGCTACTTTCTGCGATTTCTTTGCCCTTTTCTTTTGCCAACGCAAGGCGGGCTACTTGCCTTTACTTCTTCTCCCCTCTCTGTGTTGTTCCTCCTTCTCGCGTTCCACGAGTTCTTTACCCTTCTTCTTCTGTAAGCGCCTTCTATTAGCTTCGTGCTGATTCTCCTTCTTTTCTTTCAAACTCCTCTCCTTTTCTTCCTTCTTCTTTTTCTCTTCCTCTTCTTTTTCCTTTTCTTCTCTCTCAAATTATTCTACAAATTGCTCGGAGGCCAGCAAAAGACGCTATTCCTCCTCGCGCTGCCTTATCGCTTCAAGCCTTGCGATCTCATTATTACTGCGCATTTTCTCATCTTGCAGTCTTCTTCTGCGATTTCCTTCTGCCATGATGAGTTTTGTGCACTCCATTTTCTCCTTCTTTTCTGTTCTTCTAATATGATGATTAATTTTTGAGGGTCAACAGTAGACCCTTGCGGTACATTCTCCCTACGACGCCACATTAGGGGGGTATCTTCTCCTTCTTCGCCTTCCTCCGTCGCAACCATTTGCATTGTTTCAGGTTGCCCCGACTGCATCAATTACGCAGTTTCCCCCCTGTCCTCCCTTACAGAGGTTGATTCTCCATCCTTTTTGGGGCTCGCAGCCCTCTACTTCTTTTCTTCTTCTTTTCTTAGGCGCCTTTCTTCACGCGTGCGCATTCTTCTTTCTTTCTTTTCTTTCTTCTTCCTTTCCTTCTTTTCTTCCTCATCTTCGTCACCATCCTTCTTTTCTTTATTCTTTTTCTCCTTGCATTGATGAGAAGACTCCACCTCTCCAACCTTTCTCCATTTTCTTTTCTTCTTCTTCTTTTCTCTTCAATTACTTCTGGTTGCGTCTCCATTGCAATCTCATCCATCGCTACTTCAGCCACCGTAATCTCCTCCACTGCAACCTCCTCCACCGCAACTTTGGAGGTTCTGTCATAGGTTTCTGTGTTGGCAGTTACCTCAGGAGTCTCTAAGGTTAGAGTGCCTTTTTCTATCTCTTCTTCATTCACCACTGTCTCCGGCACCCCCACCTATTCATTCACCACCACCGTCACCTCCTCTATAGACAGTGGTTGGTTTACAACCCCTGCCTCGGGTAATCCCCCCTTGCTTCAGATTGCTCAAAATGTTACCAAACGCCTTTGTATCATCACGTCTCTTCTTCTCACTCTCAGTTGAGATGGTAGGAGTTGGAACTGGTGTGCTCTCAATGCTTTGCCTTCTCTTGAACTAAGGAGGTCTGACAGCTAAGGGGTTTCTCTGAGTTCTACCGGTAATTCTCGAGACGGTGTGAGGTTGGGCAGCAAGTCTGCGACTGGCAGCGAGAAATGTTGCCTCTCGCATGGCGATTTGGTTAGAGGAAGGGGTTGATGGTGAAGCAGAGTGTTGGGAAGCTTGGTCGGCCATGGATGATAAGCTTGGGAGGACTGGAAAAATCGTTGGGTTTCTGGGAAGAAGAAAGCTTCATATGCTGGGCGCTAGGGTTTTCAGTTTGCAAAATAAGGTAAAGAATTCATAGACGGGGAAGGGTTCCTATTTATAGGTTGGGCCGTAGTGGGCCCAACACGATTTTCATGGTGACAGGTCTCGAGAACTCAAAAGGCCCATCGCTTTAACTTCCCTCATTTATGAAATTTCAGAAAAACGTCCTTTCATCTGTAGAATCATCATTGCTTTGGGATACGAAATGATTGGACTCCTCAAATGACAAAAAGAATTTTCTTTAATGTTTTATTCGAATGGATGCAAGGTAAAGATTAACGAAATGTACCAACGCAACTGCATCTTCGCAGAGGACGGGCAACAACGCATGCATCCCTGCAACACACCCCTTAACTAAACACATTTTTGGAGGATCGGGCGCACGGTATTGCTACCAGTGCAACACTACCTTAACATAGTGCATTTAGCCAAGGACGAGCAAAGGGCCATGCCTGCGCAACACACCCCGCGGTTTCAATGCATTTGAGTTGGAAGAACGCAAAACGTATCTTGCTTGGTTCAAGATGCGTCCATTATCGCCTTGCATACTGGTTGTTGATTATTTTTTTTTTATTTTTGTTTTCATCAGCGCAAGTTGCTATGACTTGCGACAATAAATTTCCCTTTATTTCTCAATCATTCACCAAAGATTAATGCATTAATTACAAAAAAGTTAAGAGAATTAAAGGCGGTACATAAATAAATGAAGAATTAAATTCATAAAGTCAAGAAATGAATTAAATGAAGAAGTAAAGACAAAATTCAGGAATTCAATAAGACAGGAATTTAAAGAAAGCATTCAACATAGATGTGAGATATGGACCGGAATATGCGTTTGTTTGAGTGAGCGCAATCCACATCTCTATAGGTGGTCCGGCTTGCCAGCCCAATGTCCTAGGGACATTGCTCCTTTCCATTGGATCCCAGGGCTTCTGAGTTGTTGGGCAATGTTCCTGGTGTTCTATTTCTTAGCTCAGATGTTAGCTGGCCCACTTGGATCTCTAAATTCTGAATTGAAGACGTATGCGCCTGCATTACTGCGTCATTTTTATCCATGTATTATTTCAGCAGAGCCTCCAATGAGCTTCCAGAGGTGTTTGAAGATTAGGGTTGTTGGTTATGTGATTGCCTTAGTTGCCCCTGGTTATGGTGAAAAGGAGGGTTCCTTCGACTGCCACTTTGATGGTTGGTTGGCCCCCCTTGGTTAGGATTACCTCCCCAACCGAAGTTAGGATGGCTTCTCCAGCCAGGATTATAGGTGTTGCTGAAGGGGTTGCTTTTGGATGGCGCATACTTGCTGGAGATTCGATGGGCACATTTTTGCTACATGAGCCTCTCCACAAGCGACGCAACTTATTGCGGTCACCGGTGCAGCGGGTTACGCTGATTGTTGGGAGATGACTTCTTGATTGATTGCCATCGATTGAAGGATGGAGGTTACCGCAGCCATTTGAGTAGTCAACGTGGTCATTGTTTCCGCAGGGACAATGATAGTTTCGTTCTTTCTTCTTTCGACGCCTCGGCCTCCATAGCCATCATCAATCCAATCATCCATGTTCCGCGATATGCGGTCAAGGATGACTTTAGCCTCAGTATACGTTTTTTCCATAAAACCTCCTACCATGAGGCGTCAGCAACAACCTGCGTCGATCTATTCAGGTCGTTATAAAAGTTCTCCATCAAAACGCAATCGGGTATCCCGATATGTGGACAGTTTTTCACCAATCTTCTAAATCGCACCTAGGCGGTGCTCAGGGTCTCATTCTCTGTTTCCTCAAAATTCAGCATATCCTTTCATTGCCTTGCATTGACGACCGGCGGGAAGAACTTCTTTATGAATTGCTCCACCAGTTGGTCCCATGATGTAATCTTGTTTGGCTTCAATGAGTGAGCCCACTTCTTGGCTTCGTCCCTCAAGGTGTAAGGGAATAAATACAGTTTAATACTCTCCGGGGTAACACTAGGTAGTGAGAAGTTGCCGCACATTTTGATAAAGCTGGTTAAGTAGGCATGCGGGTCTTCACCTTGTAGACCCCCAAATTGCCCTACATTTTGGATCATTTGTAGCATGATCGACTTTATTTAGAACCTTGTGTTCTCCTTAATAGTAGGCCTTGAAATCCCAGGCAAAAAGTCATACAGGTTGGGTGCCGCATAATTCCTCATGGGAATGTTGTGATCAGCAGCTAGGAACACAAGATCCTGCGCTGGTCGAACAACCCCTTGATTTACTAGGGGAACCATATTGTCGTTATTATCTGCCATGCTTGCTGCTTTCTTTCGGCTTATCCAATTCTGACGTGCCCGTGCGTGAAAGGTACGCTCGATCTCAGGGTTAGCTTCGAATTCTGGTTCAGCACCAGTACTCATAAATCGTCAAGCTGCTCTCTGCGTTGAACAGCCGGTACAACGAGATCTGTCCTGCCAAACACCACAAACATACTCAAACAATAAACCGTTAACCAGTCCTCGGAAACGGCGCCATAAACTTGGTGATATAAGTTTTTAATCTAAGCTACAAGTCCATGCCATAAACTTGTAACGCAAATTTTATGCAATGATATGTGATACTACTTATAGATATGCATTATTAATGAATGTTCTTGTAGTATGCTATGCATTGTCATAAGTTTCCTTGCATTGAAACCAAGTATAATTTCACAGCAAGTTTCTCGGTGTGATCCAAGGTCGAACATAGGGACTGTTTGAGGTTATTGCGTTATGTTTGTGATATATGCGACCAGGGGTTTTTCAAATTAATAAAGGGGTTGTTTGTACAAGTATTTAAAAATGCGATAAAGTAAATTGCAATGAAAGTAAAGTTAAGCGATAAAAATGTGGTAATAAAGTAAATTACGGTAGAAGTAAATTGTGATAAAATAAACTGAAACTATGATGATATAAGATACAGGTTTCATGATATAAGATACCGAGGTCAAGGCTGGCTGTGAAGATTATACAAAGATTGTGTAATGTGGTGACAAGTCTTATATGTGAATTAGAAACAGAAAAGATAATTAATACAAACAGCAAAAGTTCCTTAATTGCGTTAAAGATACAAGTATGGTTCCGCTTTTCCCTTAGCGTACACCTCTCAGTGATCAACCGCGTTCCTACATCTCTGTGGTGAAACAGGGACGAACGTAATGAATGCAAGGTTGCTTCCATCTCTGGAAGTACTACTCACTTTAGTTAACATATTCTTCTAACCTTCTTTCAACAGATCAAAATGGCATCTTCACTTCTGCTCTTACAGGTGAAGATGCAGTCTAGCATGCCTTAGCTAAACGCATTTATCTCTTTAGCATAGATTAAGTTACTCGTTTAATTCATATTAATTACCAAGGGATTAAGAAAACTTCATGGAGAAAACGATTAATGGAAGAATGGAAATAGACAGAGAAGTGGAAATGGAAATGATCGAGACATTTAATAAAACTATTTAGTGTCTGATTAAGAGAATGAAAATACAATTGATGAATATTGTTAGAAACAATACAAATAAGCGCCAATGTCTTGGCGCCGATCTAGATGGAGATTTGCTTACCGATGTGGATGGAGTGAACGGATGGATGAGCTTCCCTCTCAGGCTTGCTCAACCGGTAGCAGGGATCTAAGCACAGAGCTTCACGGCAGAGATCTGGCAGAATCGCACTGAGACTCACCTCTCGACCTTATCTCTTCTCATCCCGGATTTCTTTCGATCAGTACTCAGCTCAGCCTCTCTCTCAATAATCTGGCATTAATTAGCCCTCGTATCAAGTATATCTTTTCTAAAATTTATGGGGATATTTATAGGTGAAAAGCTTTGACCTATAAATATTATGGGTTGTGGACCCCACATGTTATGGAAATTCCAAAAATGGAGGAATAAATATTCCTTTTGTTATGCAATCAGACCGTCAAATCTACACAACGATTAGTTGTATACATGTCACAATCCTCCGCATTTGCGTTGCTCAGCTGCATCTTTCGATCGTGTGCTCGCATGCGGTGTTGTTTTTATTATCGCATGCAGTTGAAATTCAGCTCGGGATCGACTATCGTATTGCGCCGTCATTGCATTAATCGTCTCTTCATTATTGATTGACGGGCGCAATGTGACAGAGATGCGTTGTTCAGTTTCTCGTTGAGCCTTAATCGCAAGCGGTGACTTGGTTTCCTGCAAAACAGAAAAATATCCTCTTCTACCATCTTGATGATGTTAGTGGGTGTAATTGCGATAATTCATAATTCTTGTATTTTTGAGCTAATTTTCATACAATCGACGCATATTCCTTCTCTTTTGGCTGCAATATCTTGATAAGGCAGCATAAATAACTTCTATTTCTACAAGTTATCACATAACAAAAGGAATATTTATTCCTCCATCTTCGGAATTTCCATAACAATAAGTGGGGTCGACAAACCAAGAGTCAAAGCTTTTCACCTCTAAATACCCCCATAGATTTCAGAGAAGGTATATTTGATACAGGTATACATGATACGAGGGCTAATTGATGCTAGATTGCTGAGAGAGGTTGAGCTGAGTACTGATCGGAAGAAATCCAGGAAGAGAAGAGACAAGGTCGAGAGGTGAGTCTTAGTGCAATTCTGCCAAATCCCTGCCGTGAAGCTCTGTGCTTAAATCCCTGCTACTGCTTGAGCAAGCCTGAGAGGGAAGCTCATCCTTCCGTACGATCTAGCCACGTCGACAAGAAAATCTCCATCCAGATCGGTGCCGAGACGTTGGCGCTTATTTGTATTTGTTTCTAACTCTATTCATTAACTGTATTTCATCTTCTTAATCTCTTCATTCACAAATCATTTATCAGACGTTAAATAGTGTTATCGAATGTATTGATCCTTTCCATTTCCTTTTCTTTCTATCTCCATTCTTCCATTAATCGTTTTCTCCATGAAGTTTTATTAATACCTTGGTAATTAATATGAATTAAACGAGTAACTTAATTTATGTTAAAGAGATAAATGCGTTTAGCTAAGGCATGCTAGACGACATCTTCACTTGTGAGAGCAGAAGTGAAGATGTCATTCTGATCTATCGAGAGAAGGTTAGAAGAATGTGTTGACTAAAGCAAGTAGTACATCCAGAGATGGAAGCAACCTTGCGTTCATTACGTTCATCCCTGTTTCACCACAGAAATGTGGGAATGCGGCCGATCGCCGAGAGGTGTACGCCAAGGGAAAAGCGGAATAGTACTTATATTTTTAACGCAATTAAGGAACTTGCACTGTTTATATTAGTTATCTTTTCTCTTTCTATGCTGCACATAAGACTTGCCATCGCATTACATGATCTTTGTATAATCTTCACAGCCAGCCTTGACCTCACTATCTTGTATCATGAAACCTGTATCTTGTATCATCATAGCTTATGTTTATTTTATCGCAATTTACTTTTACCGCAATTACTTTATTACCGCATTTTTATCGCTTAACTTTACTTTATCGCAATTTACTTTATTGCATTTTTAAATACCTGTACAAACAATCTCTTTATTAAATTGAAAAACCCCTGGTCGTATCACAAATATAACACAATAACCTAAAAAAATCCCTGTGTTCGACCTCGGATCACACCGAAAAACTTGCAATGAAATTATACTTGGTTTCAATGCAAGGAAACTTGTGACAACGAACAACATACTACAAGTTTATGGCGCCGTTGCTTTGGGTCTATTTGGTCAAACGGCAGCTGATCCCAACTTCCCATGACAAAAAAATTTCGAGGGATCGAGTTATGGCCACATATTGCATTGCGCGCGGCATTCCAATCGATGTAGGCCAATTGATCGCAAGACAAATTCGAGGTTTTGTGGGGCACATAAGAGGGCAATACTTCTTCCCATGGATGGTTTCAAGTTTATGCCTATCACTGGGTGTGGGCATTGATGAAGAGCCAATGGCAGAAGTTCACGGCCTGTCTCTTATACACATCTAGATGTGTATAAGAGACAGGACTTTAACATGTTTACAATAATCTATCTAACTTTCATACATATAGTTCAATTTCCTATATTCTTTTATCACATGATCCGAGCCGTGCCCTGAGAATTTACTAAGCCCAGTGTTATGGTGGTTTGTAGACTCCTTCCTGAATGCTCCACTTTGCTACCTGGGGGGGGGAATAGAAGAAAACATTTGGAAGAGTGTGAGCTACTAAGCCCAGTGAGTGGTGCTTTTAAAATAATAATCACTTTACAAAACATATTTTTGGGAAGTCAATCACATAATCACAATTTCAGTATAATTTATGCATGATCATGTGTAAATTCATTCAATCATCATCCTCCAGTTCCATGCTATACTTGGCATGTTCATATCATGTACATGCTATCAATCATACTTTCCTATAACCCACTTTTCCCGCCAATGTGCACATTGACAATTCTTTTCCCGCTAGTCATGCTTAGGTAACTTGACTATATTTCTCGCTGATCGTCACCGACTATTATTTCCTGCCGACCGAAGCTGACTATATTTTCCCGCCAAGTACCTTTTTTAAGCATTCTAACTTATGTAGTCCGAGTATAATCTCAGTTTCTATAAAAATTTCACAAATAATATCATGGCAAACTACATAACATCATAAGCATGCATCTTACACTTACATATGCATTTATCCATGTATCAACGCATAAAACTAAGTAAACACTCACCGTAAGCAAGTTTTTCTACTAAAATCACATTGAGAATACCTTCCTGAGGATTCCACCATATCAATGAAAAATTCCTCTATTAATACTTGTTATATCAATAAATAATGTTAAAATAGTCAACATACCATTTTATAATCAAAGTACCAGCTTACCTTACTCCAATTTAGCCAAGATCCTAAATTTAGCCTTTTTAGAGGTTATTTGGACTGTGGTAGGCAGCTGGGCGTTTGGCAATAGGCAGGGGTGGGCGTGCTATGTCGCATAGGGGGCTGACGCGTTGGGCGTGCATTGCACGGTGACCTGTTGCGCTGGGCGTGATGCGTCACACGGTGGGGCTGCTATGCTAGACTAGCGCAAGGGATGCGTCGAGCGAGGCGCGCGAACGGACGCAGCGCTGCAAGGCATGCGCGCAGGGTATGGGTTGGCTGTGCGTCCGAGCTGACTCAATGCCTCACCAATGCAACCTTTGTTTCTTTTGATATCCAATTAACTTGGCAGCCTAATAACTCAAACGTAACACTCTAAATATGCTCTTAACACAAGATTTAGGTGCTGGTATGAATAAATTTCTCTCGCCCAACCCCTCTATTTATAGCCATTCCAAACTCACCCCCTTGTGACAACTAAACTCCCATTTGTCTCACTTTAGAGCTGCCAACACTTAGCCTACCCAGCCTAGCCTTTTTGCATGAAATCTCCTTCACCCACCTCCTGCTTAGGGTGATAAGACCTCAATTGCATGTAATCTCCTTTGTCCACCTCCTGCTAGAACTTTGTGTGATCCTCCTTTTGCCACCTTAATCACTTAAATACTTAAACATATTCCTCTATTTAAATTGTTAAGACTTATGATCGTATAACTATTGGCATCTCTCCTTGGAGTTCCTTTCAATCAATTAGCCTTACTCTTTGTCCTTAACGCATCAACTTACCTCCTTTGAAATTCCACTTAACCATCGCATGAGTTAACCATCACCAACGCATAGGGTGGCCACTCACCCTCGACGCATGGCTTACTAGGTATGCTTGCTCGGCCTACTTGGCATGGATACACGACATTGACCATCGACGCATGGGTGTGTTGCCTAGGCGCTTGCGCACTTGGCTGCATAGGTGCGTTCGACTGCATGGGCGTGTCTCGCTGCATGGGCATGCGCTTGACATAGCGCATTGATGCATGGTTGCTCGACAGACTCGGCAGTGCTCGACGCATAGGATGGGCGTCCGGCTGGCCAGTTCGACGCATAGGCATGATGCTTGGCATACATGCTCGACGCATGGGCTGCACGCTTGGCCTCGGCACATGGCCTGTGCGCTTGGCCTCGACACATGACCTGTGCACTTGGCCTCGATGTATGGCCTGCGTGCCTAGCATGCTCGACGCATGCCTCCAACGCATGCCTTGCTTGTGTTCGCATGCCCTTGCGTTTGTTGTATGCAAGCCCTTGACCATTTTTCAAGTCTTCTTGCTTCCATCCTCCATGCACTCTTGCGTTCAACATATTTAATCCTTCCATATGCATTTGGTCTTTTGGTCACCTTTTTTTGGATAATTTAGTATTAATGCTTTCCACTCTTTGCTCCAATATCCTTACTTAGGAGTTTTCTTCTCTATTTAACCTCCCACTTTAGATTTAGTGTTAGGGTCTTACAATGCGGTATTCCAATCGATGTGGGCAGTTGATCGCAAGACAAGTTCGAGATTTTGTCGGGCACATAAGAAGGAAATACTTCTTCCCATGGACGGTTTCAAGTTTATGCCTATCACTGGGTGTGGGCATTGATGAAGAGCCAATGTCAGAAGTTCACGGCCTAATAAACGTCAAGATTTTGAGGTTGCTCCTCAAAGATTCCCCACAATGCCCTGAACTCCCTTTGAAGAGGCCTAACATTGATTTGAATGGCCGCAAGAGCCCAAGCCGAAGAAACAGCACAGAGACGACAAAGGAAAGGAGAAAATCCAAGACTCAACAATGCAAGAACCAGAACCCTTGGATCCTTTACCCTTAATAATTCGCCCTCCAAGCCCTCCTGCACAACCTTCTTCTTCCATTCCCGTGAACTTAACCAATCTTCTCCTTCCCCTAGATTCTCCAACCACATACCCAGCAGCCCTATCATCACCTTCAGCATCATCATCGCAACTTCCTCTTCCACCGCCGCATGTTGATGACCTATACGATTTGGGTGAAGGCATTTCTGCCCAACCCCAAAACATCGATGGTGAGGCATCGCAGGCACAACCCACCGTTGCTTCCTTAGCTACTGAGTTAGCAGATATGCAGTCCCTTCTTGCCCAACAACAACAACTTTTCTCTTAACAACAAGAGCTCTTCTCTCAACAACACGCCTTCTTCGGCCAGAGAATTGATGCGGTAATTGAGTGAGTCGATGTGTTACAATGCAGTGCTACCATGGAGCGCAACCATGAGTACTTTAATTTTCTTACAGCATATCTTCGTGGACCCATGGTTCCTCCGCATCTCAAGCAGCATTTAATTTTTACAGAAGCTCCTCAAGTACCACATCCGAACCCTCCTCCAAAACCTCCTGCTCCTCAATAATCTTTACATTTATTTTTGTTGCCATTCTGTTAATTTTATTTAATTCATTATTTTTCTATGTTTAATTAAATTCTTTGATTCTTTGTACAGGCAACAATTTTTGTATTGCGTTATTTGTAATTATTTGCTTACTTAGTTAATTTTCAATACAACTAAGTAACAATTCTCTCTATATGCCTATGCCTCTTCTTTATCATCCTTTTTCAACTTTGCGATATTCTTAATCTTTCTTTTTGTGTTATCCATGGCGCTACCATGATGTATAATATGCATTTACTTAGAAACATTTCCCACACTTTGTAATTTCTAACTAACACTTAGTTAATTCGTGGCTATAGCAATACTTTACCTTCTATCCTTCAAAATTCTGCTCAGACCTTCTTTTTGAAATTTTGTCTAAGTGTGTCTATTCTGTTCAAACAACGCAATGAGGACCTTGCGCATCTCTAAAATTGAGGATGGGGAAGGTTTGAGCAGATGAGATCAAGAGTATGCGGTCATTAAGAAAAATGCGATCATCATATAAATAAAAAAAAAAATAATAAAATAAAATAAATAAAATAAATTTTCATATAAACTCCAATGTCAGCGCAAGGGAAACCTCAAAAAAATAATCCCAACCTGATAAGAGTTAAGTTGTGAAAGGAGCCTGCTCGTAGTTGGATGTTTGCATGACACCCGTGGGAGCAAGCCAAAACGAAGGTGGGTTTCTAAGAACAATGCAATATGAAAAGAGAAAGATGCAAAAGAAAAATAAAAGAATACATGAGACAACTCCTCTGAAATTCATGAGTTAAAGTTGAGATTGGCACACAACCGTAGTTGGATGTTCGCATGACACCCGTGGGAACAAGCCAAAACGAAGGGTGTAACCATGATCAATAGTCTCTAATAAATGATGCAAAGTTTGACCACCGCATCCAGACGTATCAAGTTGTTTTGACAAGAAGAGGTAAACATTCTTTTTAAAACTAGAAAAGAATTTTTGAGTAGAAATTTGTTGTATAGAAGAATAAAGTAGGGCTTTGTTAGGAATTTTCAAGGATAGCAAGAAATTGCGATGTTAAGTAATGTGCCTAGGTGGAGCATTCGGAGCAACCAATCGACGCAAAAATTTAGGATAGGAATTGAGCATTATTGCCTTAGTAGAAGATATGCTTGAGGACAAGCATATATCTAAATTTGGGGGTGTGATAACTTGTAGAAATACAAGTTATTTATACTACTTTATTTAGATATTGCGGCCAAAAGAAAGGAAAGTTGCATCAATTGTAGAGAAATCGGCTAAGAAATGCAAGAATTATAAATTGTCGTCAATACACCCACGGCACCCTTGCAATGGTAGAAAAGAATATTTGAAGTCCGTTTTGCAGGAAATCAAGTCACCGTATGCGTTCATGGCTCAAGAGAAAAAGAACAACGCATCTACGTTGCATTGCGCCAATCATTCATAAATGAATAGACGATCAATGCAATGACGGCCCATGCGACAATCAATCAAGAGCTAAGTGATCAAAGCAATCTCAACCACATGCGATAATAAAAAACAACACTTCATGCGGGCAAACGATCGAAGATGCAAAATAGCAACGCAATTGCGGAGGATCCTGACACGTGTACAGTTGACTGTTGTCATTTCTGACGGAATTGATCGTGTAACAGAGGAAATATTCACTCCACCATTTCCGGAATTTCCATAACAATAAAGTGGGGTTCACACTGCAGAGAGACAAAGCTGAGCCTATAAATAGCCTCTGAAATTCTATGAGAATATATACTTGATACAGGCATATTTTGATATTTGTATATTGAGAGAGAGACTCGTCTGAAGAACCTGGTTGGAGAAGATCCGGGAAGATCTAAGAGACAAGGCCGAGAGGTGAGTCTTAGAGCAAATCCTTTCGATCCCCGTCATGGAAGCTTTGTACCAAGGTCACTTCTATAGGACGAGCAAGCCTGAGAGGGAAGTTGTTCTCTACATTCACTCCATCCGCCGGCAAGCATATCCACCGTCCAGATCTGTGTCAAGACGTTGACACTTTTCTATATTTGTTTCTATCTCTTTATCATCAATTGTATTCATCTTCTTAGTCTATCATTCACACCATGTATCAGATGCTAAATATTAGTATTGAATGTCATGATAATTTTCATCTCCATCTTTCTATCTATTTCTGTTCCTCCATTAATCGTTTTCTCCATGATGTTTTCTTAATCCCTTGGTAATTAGCATGAATCTAACAAGTAAATTAATATGTGCTAAAGAAATGAATATGTTTAGCTAAAGCATGCTAGACGGCATCTTCACCTGTGAGAGCAAAAGTGAAGATGCCATTCCTCCTGTCGAGAGAAGGTTGAAAGAATGCGTTAACTAAAGCGAGAAGTACTTCCAGAGATGGAAGCAACCTTGCGTTCATTACGTTCATCCGTGTTTCACCACAGAGATGTGGGAATATGGCCGATCACCGAGAGGTATACGCTAAGGGAAAGTGGAACCTTATTTATATCTTTAACGCAATTAATAAACTTGCGATGCTTATATTAGTTACTCTTCCTATTTCTGTTTTATACATAAAGACTTGCCACCGCATAACACGACCATTTGTATAATCTTCACAGTCGGTCTCAAACTCAGTATCATGTATCAATATCCTATATCTTGTATCATAATAGCTTTGGTTTACTTTTATCGCACTTTATTTTATTATCGCAACTTTATTTTACCACATATTTTACTTTACCGCAATTTTAGATACTTGTACACATACACTTTTTATTAATTGAAAAACACCCGGTCGCATATATCACGAACGTAATGCATTAACTATGCAATCCCAGTGTTCGACCTCGGATCACTCTGAGAAACTTGCGGTGGAATTATACTTGGTTTCAACGCAAGGAAACTTGTGACAACGCATAGCATACTACAAGCATTCTATTAATAACACATACATCTAGAAGTAGTATCGCATATCATCGCATTACGCATATAATTACACAATATGCGCTTACACCATTCAACTAATTTAGCTACTCATGCGTGAACAACAGAGAGTGAACAGATATAGAGAAAGAAATTTCATTCTTATAAATAAGTTGAATACAAAATGACAGTGGAAAGTAAAGGTAGAGAGCCTGGTAGCAATTCCTTGCTGAACGAGGCTTTTTACACTGAATCTCTATTATGATCTAAAGATGTTCCCGCTTCTTCAGGCGTCGGCCCTCTCTCTGTCTTGGAGCTTCTAGTGCTTTTCCAAGCTTACCAGAATGATCTATTGGTACACTTTCTTCCTCGCGTCCGCCTTAAAATGAAAGAAACTATGGATACAGGTGTGAACTTGTAAAGTGGTGAATTAATCGACTGCTTAACCCTTCTCTGAAGAATGCACTTGGTATTTATAGAGCTTCCATGGTGAAAGGCGGCTTCTCTCTCCTGGTTGTACAGATGGGACAACTTTAATTCCTGACTGATGCACCGGATAATTGTCACCGATAAAGCTGAATATACTTCGTGACCATTATCGGCTGTCAACTTAATTTGGATTCGACTGTCATCAGCTTTTTGTCCCATCGCTCTTAATTATCCTTTCACCTGGATGCGCCCAACTTGTTGCATTGACCAAGTTGTCGTGATCCTTATTAGGCGAATGTGTGCTAGCACGATCAACGCAAACCACACTTTTATTAAATTGAAAAACCCCTGGTCGCATATATCACGAACGTAACACAATCAACCTAAAACAATCCCTGTGTTCGACCTCGAATCACACCGAGAAACTTGCGGTGAAATTATACTTGGTTTCAACGCAAGAAACTTATGACAACGCACAACATACTACAAGAACATTCATTAATAACTCATATCTAGAAGTTGTATCGCATATCATCGCAATCATCCATGCGCTGTATGACATAAGAAGATTAATTTTATTCATTCATATTCATACATGCGTTACAAGTTTATGATGAGCTTGTATGATGAAAAAGACCAAAAATCTGCGTGTCACATACCACGATCTTTTGTATAACTTCACAGTCAGTCTTGAACTCAGTATCATGTATCATGTATCTTGTATCTTATATCATCTTAGTTTAGGATTTTATTTTCAATGCAACTTTATTTTATTAATGCAATTTTATTTTCATTGCACTTTAGATTCTTGTATAAACCCAATTCTGTATTAATTGTAAAAATCGGTCGTATGTATCGCAAAAGTAACGCATTAATGAAAACAATCCCTGTGTTCGACCTTGGATTATTCTGAGAAACTTGTGTTGGAATTATTTGATGCGACGTAGATGCGTTGTTTCTTTTATCTTTGTGCCATTAATGCATGTGGTGACTGATTTCCTGCAAAACAGAAACTAAAACATTCTATTCTACCATCGCAATGGTGTTAGTGGGAGTATTGACGACAATTTATAATTTTCGCATTTCTTAGCCAATTTCTATACTATCGACGCAACTTTTCTTTCTTTTAGCCACATTATCTAAATAAAACAGTATAAATAACTTGTATTTCTATGAGTTATCACCTATCTCCCTTTTATGCATTATAATCTGGTTCTTCCAAACCTAGATTCTGACCTAACCTTCCTAAGTCTAGATCCTGCCCTTAGACTACCCTCCCGAGTATCTCTAATAGACGAATGAGGTATTCATAAACAAGACAATTGCAAGAATGAAGATTCCCTCTTTATGCGAGCTAATTGCTTCTCAACCCATTCAACTAATTTAGCTACTCATGCGTGAACAACAGAGAGTGAATAGATATAGAGAAAAAAATTCCATTCTTATAAATAAGTTGAATACAAAATGACAGTGGAAAGTAAAGGTAGAGAGCTTGGTAGCAATTCCTTGCTGATCGAGGCTTTTTACACTGAATCTCTATTCTAATCTAAAGATATTCCCGCTTCCGCAGGCGTCGACCCTCTCTCTGTCTTGGAGCTTTCCGGGTGCTTTCCCAAGCTTACTGGAACAATCTACCGACACGACTTTCTTCCTCGCGGTCCGCCTTAAAATGAAAGAAAACTATCGACAAGGGCATGAACTTGTAAAGTGGTGAATTAATCGATTGCTTTAACCCTTCTCTAAAGAATGCACTTGGTATTTATAGAGTTTCCATTGGTGAAAGCGGCTTTCTCTGCCGGTTGTACAGATGGGACACACTTTAATTCCTGACTGATGCGCCAGATAATTGTCCACTGATTAAAGCTAAATGTACTTTGTGACCGTTATCAGCTGTCAACTTAATTTGGATCCGACTGCCGTCAGCTTTCTGTCCCATTGCTCTTAATTGTCCTTTAACCCAGATGCGCCCACCCTTGTTTACGCTGACTAAGTTGCCGGCTGATTCTTCTTGGGCGAATGTTTGCGAGCACGATCAACACAAAGTCTTGCGGTGAAGTTGCATTCGACCAATGTATTCCTATGATTTCAATCTCTGCATTTCATTAACGCATATTCTACACAAAAATTTAAAGATCAACTGCTCTAATGCGTTGGACACACGTGACTGCAATATTATAGAATTTATGCTTAATGGATACAATTTAACATATTTCATCAACGCAATCCAACATTGTTTAAGAACTTAGTACTATGATAACGTGCATTTCTGCCCGTTATCAACGCTCCCAGGGCACCACGAGGGAGTACAAAATGATCTCACGGTGCGAACTAACGACAGAGATCGTAGGACGTGTTGACACATATTCTTCACCCACTTACTATAAACACTCTCTCCGTCCATCTTGATATTGACTCATGCAAACACCATTTGAAGGGGGATGCTCACCACGAGGCCAAGCATGAATCTCACGACGTGAACATTCAGGGAGAAAGGTGAGTGGAATCATTGACATATCAGATACGTCTCGTCCTCCCATTGAGTATTTTATAACCTAGGGTTTAGTTTACTTAAAAAAACACGGCTAAGAATTTTAACTAAGTGACTTTTTAGGTTTGCCCAAGAGTAACATTTACTTTGGATAGTTGAACAACTTTTGATCATTATCCATTAAACTCTTTAACGGAGTCTTTGACCAACAGCCGCATGCTTGCAGAAAATCTATCTAATTCACCTTTCTAGGTAGGTTCCCAGGTAAGGGTGTTCTGTTTCCGTCAGCTTAAGTACCCCAACCTAGATAGAACCTGCCTTAGACAAAAGGTCCCTTATAGATAGATTAATACAAGTTTAATCTTTTACGCCAATCTACTTAATCCTATTAAATCAATTTAAAAAGATTAAATTAGGCCACTAATCCCATTAGAACCTTTGAAATTAGGTCTATCTCAATCCAATTTTAAAACCCTTTTGAAACATGAGTTCATCCTAAGTCTGCATGCAACTCTTTCTTATCGATTTTAGTTCTAATTTCTATTATAACGCTTATAACAGAAATGACCAAAATCAACCACAATGTAAAGCAAACACATATGAGGCATTCATAACTTTTACAAATAACCTAAATGTCATGCTCCATGTATTGTTCATTCATTGTTAATTTTTATATAACACTTATACAAAATAGCAACGAACCAAGCAAAACATGTTTTCTTTCACCCTTATACTATAACGCTTATAATATATGATAATAGGCAGAAATGCACGTTATTACAGTGCTAAGTTATAAAACAATGCAGGTTTGTGTTGATAAAAATATAAAAGATTGCGTCCAAAATCATTAAGTTCACAATATTGCGGTCGCATGCGTCAATCGCATTAAAACAGTTAACTTATGTATTTTTGTGCAGAATATGCATTGACGCAAGGCGAAAAATGCGATCCAAAGAAATCAACGGCCGAGCGCATCAAAAGATTGCGTTAACGCAAGGCTACACGGCCATTTGCGCTCGTAAATATCTGCTCAAGAAGGTTGCCACATAGAGCCGACGCAACTTGGTGGGCGCATCCAGGTGAAAAGCATAATAAATCACGATGGATAGGATGCTGATGACGGTTAATTCCGAATTAAGTTTACAAGCCGTTAATGAACTACTGTAGCAAGTACGCTCAACTTTTCAGTGACAAATATTCGACGCATCAGATAGAGAATTAATGCCATCCCATTAGTTCAATCATAAGAGAGAAGAAGCCTTTCACCCAAAAGCTCTTTAAATACCCGAGGCCATCTTTAGTGAAGGAGTTTGACAGTTAGATAATTTTCCCTTGGATAGAAGTAGCCTTGTTCATAGTTTTTCTTTTACTTAGAAGGCAGAGCGAGAAAAGGGAAGAGACGCCAGAAGATCGCCCTGGTTAGCTCGAGAGAGAACCCAAAAGGCGTGGGAAAATTGAGAGAGGGTCGACTCTTGCGAGAGCAAGATTATCTTTTGAGCAGAGTAGAGAAGAACAGTGTAAAAGCCTTGGGAAGCAAGAGATTGCTACTAGGCTCTTTATTCTTATTCCGCATTGTTATTTTGTATTTCAATTCTATATCTATAAAATGGAACTTGCTTATCTACATCTGTTCACTCTTTTAAAAGCACGCATGAGTATCTAAATTTATCAAATGGGTTAAGAAGAACTTAGCTAACATGACCTAGGATTTTCATTGCATGCGATCATCTTGTCTTATGTTGCTCCCAACACCCCTTTAGAGCTACTCGAGAGAGAGTCTAAAGAAAGAACCTAAGACTTGAGAGAGCTAGGTTAGAATCTAGATTTGAGAGAGCAAGATTAGATCTGCATAAGTAAGAGATAGAGACTTAAAGATAAGCTCTATTTGCCAACATGCATCGCATGCACCTAGAGATAGGTTATGGTATTATGCGGTCGCCTTGTATGTGTGTGTGTCATTCGTGATTGCATAGACAAGAATAGAGGCTTATGTGTAGGTCCTATAGACTTTATCGCATATACCGCATGCGTTCTAGAACTAGAAGCCGTAGAATTTGCATTGAGAGATGATTTGCCATTGTATATGTGTAGCATGATCGCATAATATGAATGCAATCCTAGGAAGTGTTACCTAAACCCCTTCTCAACCTGTTGTAACAGTGAAATTACTTCCTTATTAATGATGCATGCGTTAATGGACTCAATTCATGCAATACTACTTCTAGATATCCGTTATTAATGGATGCTCTTGTAGTATGTTGTGCGTTGTCACAAGTTTCCTTGTGTTGGAACCAAGTATAATTCCACCGTAAGTTTCTCGGTGTGATCCGAGGTCGAACATAGGAACTGTTTGAGGTTATTGCGTTATGTTTATGATACATGCGACCAAGTTTTTCAATTTAATAAAAGTATTTGTGTACAAGAATATAAAGTTGCGATAAAGTAAAGGAAAGCAGTAAAAATGTGATAATAAAATAAAATGCAGTAAACCTAAGCTAAGATGGTACAAGATACAGATGGCATGATACAAAATACTGAGGGCAAGGCGGTTGTGAAGATTATACACAGATCATGTAATGCGATGGCAAGTCTTATGTACGAAGCAGAAAGAGAAAGATAACTAATATAAACATCGAAAGTTCCTTAATTGCGTTAAAGTCATAAGTACGATCCCTTTTTTCCCTTAGCGTACACCTTTCAGTGATCAGCCACGTTCCCACATGTCTGTGGTGAAACAGAGATGAACGTAATGAACGCAAGGTTGCTTCCATTCCTGGAAGTACTACTCGCTCTAGTTAACGCATTCTTCTGACCTTCTCTCGATAGATCAGAATGACATCTTCACTTTTGCTCTCACAGGTGAAGATGCCGTCTAGCATGCCTTAGCTAAACGCAGTTATCTCTCTAACACAGATTAAGTACTTGTTTAATTCATATTAACTACCTGGGGAGTAAGAACACTTCATGAAGAAAATGATAACTGGAGGAACAAAAATAGACAGAGAAGTGGTAATGAAAACAATCGAGACATTCAACATATCTATTTAGCGTCTGATACATGGTGTGTGAATGAAGAGATAAAGGAGATGAGATACAATGATGAAAAGAGATAGAAACAAATATAAACAAGCGCCAACGTCTCGACAGCGATTTGGATGGAGATTTGCTTGCTGAAATTGATGGATCGTGTGGATGGATGAGCTTCTCTCTCAGGCTTACTCAACCGATAGCAGGGATCTGAGTATAAAGCTTCACGGCGAGGATCTGGCAGATTAACACTGAGACTCACCTCTCGGCCTCGTCTCTTCTTTTTCCCAAATTTCTTTAGTTTAACACTCAGCTCAGCCTTTTTCTCAATATAATAGCAGCAATTAGCCCTGTATCAAGTATCCTCTTTTTTCTGTGAATCCTATGGGGTATTTATAGGTGAAGATCTTTGACTCCGGCCTTGTGGTCCCCACTTGTTGTTATGGAAATTCCGAAGATGGAGGGATATTATTCCTTCTGTTATGCAATCAGACCGTCAAATCTGCACAATCGTTAGGCGTACACGTGGCACAATCCTCCGCATTTGCATTGCTCAGTTGCATCTTTCGATCGAGTGTTCGCATGCGGTATTGTTTTTATTACCGCATGCGGTTAAAAGTCAGCTCTGGATTGACTGTCGCATTGCGCTGTCATTGCGTTAATCGTCTTTTCATTATTGATTGACAGGCACAATGTGTCAGAGATGCGTTGATCAGTTTGTCTTGAGCCTTAATCGCAAGCAGTGACTTGGTTTCCTGCAAAATAGAGTAGAAATCTCCTCTTCTTCCATCTTAATGATGTTAGTGGGTGTAATTGTGATAATTCAGAATTATTGTATTTCTAAGCTAATTTTCATACAATTGGCGCATATATATTCTCTTTTGGCCGCAATATCTAGATAAGGCAGTATAAATAACTTGTATTTCTTCAAGTTATCACACCCCCAAATTTAGATATATGCTCGTCCTCAAGCATATCTTCTACTAAGGCAATAAAGCTCAATTCCTATTCTATATTTCTGCATCAATTGGTTGCTCCGAATGTTACATTTAGGAACATTTCTTGACATCATTGCTAATTCTTAACAAGCCCAACTGTATTTTCTATATAACAAAATTCTGCTAAAAGATGCTTTTCTAGTTTTTTTTCTTCAACATAGAATGTTTATCTCTTCTTGTCAAAACACTTGATATATCTACATACAGTGGTCAAAACTTTTGCGTCATTTACTAGAGATAATTGGTCATGGTTACACTTTTCGTTTTGGCCTGTCCCCACGGGTGTCATGTGAACATCCAACTACGGTTGTGTGCCAATCTCAACTTTAACTCATGATATTCAGAGGAGTTGTCTCTTACATTTATATGTTTTTTTTTAATACTGGTTTGATCTTGGAAATCCACCTTCGTTTTGGCTTGCTCCTACGGGTGTCATATGAACATCCAACTACGAGCAGGCTTCTTTCATAACTAGACTCTTATTAGGTTGGGAACATTTTTTTTCCTTGCGCTGACATTGGAGTTTTGCATAAAAAGTTCTTTTTTCAAAACAGAAAATGAATGCATTTTCTTAAATATTGCATATTCTTGATCTTATCTGCTCAGACCTTCCCCACCCCCAAATTTAAAAATGAGCAAGGTCCTCATTGCATTGTTTGGATAGACTAGACAAACACTTAGAAGAAAAATTCCAAAAAGAAGGTTTGAGTAGAACTTTGAAAGATAAAGAGGTAAAGTACTGCTAAACTAAGAATTAAAACAATGAAAGATAAAGAGATAAAGTACTGCTAAACTAAGAATTAAACTAAGTGTTAGTCAGAATTTACAAGTATGGGAAATGTTTCTAAGTATAAACATATATTACATCATAGCAACACAATGAAGAACACAAAAGTAAAAGATTCAGAACATTGCAAATATTGACAAAGGATGATAAGGCGAAAGGCACAAGCAAAAAGTGGAGTGAATATGTACTCATTGTATTGAATATTAACAAAGTATACAAATAATTACAAATTAACGCAATATAAAATTGTGTGCCTGTACAAGAATCAAAGAATTGATTAACTCATAAATTTGATTCAGATGGGTGCTCACTAAAAAGTAGTATCGCGCTCCTAATAACGCAAAAACATTTTTGCTGAGGACGGGCAACAACGCATGCAACCCTGCAACACACCCCTTAACTAACACATTTCTGGAGGATACCTCAACATAGTGCATTTAGCTAAGGATGGGCAAAGGACACATATGCACGCAACACACCCCTCAACACAATGTATTTGGGTGTAATGGATGCAAAGTGTCTCTTGTTAACTCACAATGTACCCATCATTGCATTTCTATCAGTATTTACTGTTCTTTTCATTTCATCTGAAAGAACTTTGTGGTGTTTAATGATTCATCCAATCATTCACAAAAATTTACGAATAGCGCTACTAAATCTGAGGAATAGAAATGCATACGAAAGTATATTGAAAGGAAACGCAACAAGCATTAAAGACTAATTCTAATGAGCAGTAAATAGCAGAATTTAGAAGAAGATAAAAGAAAACTGGAGAGAAAGCATGTAAACATAGATAGGGATGCTGATTGTCAGATGTTTCAGAATTACTACAATCGTTTCCCCTGCAAGTGGTTTAATCCTGCTTGCCCAAGTCAATGGTGTCCCTGCGTCGTTCGAAGTCGCCTCCATAGTAAGGCTTAATCCACTGACCATTGACTTTAAATACGCTGTTCCCATCTAATGTTGTTAGTTCTACTGCGCCGTGAGGAAAGATTGTCTTGATTCGGAATGGCCCAGACCAGCGGGACTTCAACCTTCCTGGGAACAACCGCAAACGAGTGTTAAATAATAATACCTGTTGACCTTCGGTGAATGTCCGGTCGTTTATGCGGTTGTCATGCCACTTCTTGGTTTTCTTCTTATAGATCTTGGCATTTTTGTAGGCATCCCGTCGCCATTCGACTAGCTGATTCAATTGCAGCTTCCGTACTTTCCCTGCACTTGCTAAATCAAACTTCAGCTTTTTACATGCCCACATTGCCTTATTTTCCAACTCAAGCGACAGATGACAAGTTTTTCCAAAGACCAGGGCGTACGGGGACATGCCAATTGGTGTCTTATAGGCAGTTCTGTATGCCCATAATGTTTCATCAAGCTTGGGTGACCAATCCTTCCTGGAAGTACTGACTACCTTCTCCAAGATCGTTTTGATCTCTCTGTTAGAAATTTTCGCCTGCCCATTAGTCTGTGGGTGATTCGTAGTTGCAACTCGATGGCTGACGTTGAATTTGGCAATTATGCGGTTGATAAAGTAGGAGCCTTCATTAGTGCACTAAGGGTTGATAAAACAACTCGATGTTTTGGTGCATGTGTCATCAAAATTGTATTCTCGGTCAGCCTTCATTAGTGCACTAAGGGGTTTTACAATCTGGGAGAAGTTGCGAATAAATCTTCTATAAAACCCAGCTGTCCCAGAAAGCTCCTAAGTGTTTTTACATTCACTGGTGGGGGTAACTTGGAAATTGCATCAGTCTTTGCCTGATCAACTTCCAATCTGGCCTTAGAGATTTTGTGGCCTAGAACTATTCCTTCATCCACCATAAAGTGGCATTTTTCCCAGTTCAAAATAAGATTTTTTGCCACACATCTCTTCAAGACTTTTTCAAGGTTAGATAGACAGGAGTCATAATTATTGCCGAAAACTGAGAAATCATCTATGAATACCTTGACTGACTCCTCCAAGTAATATGAGAATATTGCCATCATGCATCGTTGAAAAGTTCCTGGCGCATTGCCGAGTCCAAATGGCATGCATTGGAATGCAAACGTACTAAATGGGCACGTGAAGGTTGTCTTGTCTTGGTCCTCCGGTGCAATTGCTATCTGGTTATACCCTGAATAGCCGTTAAGAAAACAGAAGAATTCATTCCTCGCAAGTCTGTCTAACATTTGATCAATGAACGGGAGTGGGAAATGGTCCTTTTTAGTGGCCAAATTCAGCTTGCAATAATCCATACAAATTCTCCACCCCGTAGTCATTCTTGTGGGAATTAATTCATTCTTGTCATTAGTGATGACTGTCATCCCTCCTTTCTTTGGAACACATTGCACTGGGCTTACCCAGCTACTATCAGATATCAGGTAGATGACACCTGCGTCTAGCCACTTCACTATTTCCTTCTTCACGACCTCCCTCATGGCAGGGTTCAAGCGGCGTTACCTTTCTACTGATCCAATCTTTCCTTCTTCCATATGGATCTTATGCATACAATATGAAGGACTGATTCCTCGAATGTCTGCCAAGGTCCATCCACTAGAAGAAATTCGGGCTTTAATATCGGTTGACAACTGAATTAAAGATAGTGTTATTAAAGCCCTTTAATATTGGTTTCCTTTAATGTCGGTTTTAAACCGACATTAAAGGGCTTCAATAACATAGCCTTCAATGTCGGTTGCAACCGACATTAAAGACCTTCAGTGAAATTTCCAACCGACATTAAAGCCTCTATTTTTTTTTTTTAATTATTAACCGACATTGAAGCCCAAATCTGTCCGTTTTTTTTAATTCCATTGCCGAATCCATTTTTTTGGTCAAAAAGTATAAGATGACAAATCATCATTGAACGTTGTGGCTATGACATATTATTCATGTATGGATTGTAAATCTATTACGTTTAGTCCACAAATTTTGTTATAAAATTATAATTTAAAAGGTTGTACAATAATTCAGGCCTTGAAAACACAAATTACAAGTAATACAAACATTATGATTTTACAAACATTATGAGATTACTGTCTCTCTCCACTTGGTAAGTATGGATCCCTTCATAATTCTTCTTGAACCAACCCCCTAACTTTAACAGTGCCTGGTTATAGGCATCTTTGTCTGACCACTATTGTTCAAAGGATCACAAACAAAAAAGATTTAAGACAAAGGATTGAAAGTGAAAATGTGATAAGAATTCATATTTAACTAACCGTATTTATTGGGAATGTGCATAAATGGCATGTTCAAGGCAAAATTCTTGTAGTGAATGTATTGGATCTATAGTTCCCCAAGAAAAAGCATAAAGAGATTGCGATACCAAATATTTACTCATTTGTTGCATCTGCAAAATAAGAAAACTCAATAGTTGAATAAATGAAAGAATCTTCTTTTTCAAGATCTTGAAGAAGAGAAGCTTGGTTACCTAGATATGAGATATGAAGATGATGAAAAATTTTCAGCAGCATAACGATGCTACCACAACAAAAACAAAAATTTACCTTGAACCTGTGCAAAGAAACACACTCCCAAAAATATTTCACAACCACTTGTTCTAAACAGAACTATCAGAATTCCCAAAAAATGAATATTCAAGAACACGTACATCAATAAGCAAATTTAGCTCACAATATACTTCAAACCTCAAAAGTTGTCACAAAGGCTACCATAGTGCATGAATAACCCACAAACTACCATAGTGTGACCTACAAACTCGACCACCTTGAATCAAATCTAAACTACAAATAAATAGTACCCATGAGTCATAAACGGGTGTTACATTCTAATCGAATATGGTCCAAAGATAAATAAGCACACTATAACTTCTCAAACAGGAATTGTCATATCATTAGAGTCACTTGAAAACACTTGGAAAGTATGCTTAAAACTGAAGCATTCAAAAATGCACTTACCAGGAACAATTTTCACCTGAATCCCTTGTTATTGCAAAAAATCCATCTCCTCCCCACCCCCCTTCCAAACACCTAAAAAATACACAAACAAAAAAGGTTTAAGACAAAGGATTGAAAGTGAAAATGTTATCAGAATTCATATTCAACTAACCGTGTTTATTGGGAATGTGCATAAATGGTACATTCAAGGCAAAATTCATGTAATGATGATGCTTATCGAATGATCAAATAATTTAAATCGAATACTAGAATGATGCTTATAGAGCTAGATACTAACTATTTAAATCGGAAGTTACTAATGTAATAGAAATACCGATTCTGTTACAGAGCTAGATACTAACTATTTAAATCGGATGTTACAGAACACTAGTAGAGCAAATTCATCATAAATTCATACTTGTAATGATTTTTAGCTATATGCTAACCTAGCGTTTTCACATTTATTCTAGAATTTCTAGGACATTTTAAAAATTGAACTGAAATTTAAATATTCAACAAGAATTTCAGGAATATACACATAGATAACCATATAATAAGTTCAAATCTACATATGAGAATGATAGTTACAAAGTTCTAACCTTCGATGAAGGTTCCACGCTTAGTGAATGAATCTGTGCTCCTAAACCCAATGTCAACATTACACAACAAGCGCTCAAGACACTTGTTAGAGTGTACTCGTTTGGTTCCACACCATCCGAGAGCAGCTCGGCGAAGAAACTTAAGTTGCCAATACTCGTGTCAAAAATCTATATGATATTTGATGATATATGCATGAACCTGCTTCTCGAATTCGATAGATTGCAAGGAACAACAAGCATTCAACACGATTCCGAGTGTATAATTTGTAGGATAAGTTCTAGCTTCCAACATTTCTATGAACACTCGAAAAGCAATCAAAGGCTATGTATTCTGAACATAACCGGTCACTAGAGTTGTCCATGCAATGACATTTCTTCTAGGAAAATTATCAAACACTTTGCGAGCAATTTCCATGACTCCACATTTCGCATAAATGTTAACAAGAAAAGTCATAACAAATAAGTCTTCATGAGTCCCAGTATTTATCATATGTCCATAGATAATTTCCGCTTCTGCAGCTAAATTCCTATCTATACATTCTTGCAATAGCGGAATATAGTAAGAATTTTCAATTCTCGTACCATCTTTTAATAGCGATAGAGCTTCCCAAAGATCTACAAACTTCGGCTCCGCATTCAATTAGATTAGTGAATGATTTTTCTGATACGGCAAACTCTGCAGTATATCATAGAAAATCAACAAAGATCAAGAAAACTCCGCAGTAAACAAGTTCAAGTCATGTACTGCGTAACTGTTTTACATTGCTCTGATAAAAATTGGTAATCAAGCATATTTTATCATATCAGTGCCAGTTCATAATCAAATTTTAAGCAAAGATGCAACGTATACCTTACATATAAGGAACAGGTACCAGTATAGGCAAGAAAGAAGAAAATATTATCTAAGTAGGGCACGTGAAAGTTTTAGTCATAAACAATACTGTAGTCATGAAGGTTGAGCTACAAAGAAGAAATTTCAACTAGAATATAAAATAATCACAAGAGAACAAGCCAGTTAATGTGTCAACATTAGATCATCTTCAGGTATAGAACGAAAACAAAGGTGAGGAACAATTTTCACAGTAAACTCATACAAAAGTAACATCCACTCCCCACCACTGCTATTAGTGTTTTGTTGGTCACCTAATGGACCATTAATGAATATTAGGTGAAATGGGATGCTCGAGAGTTTTATATTCCTAATAGAAGAAGCAGAGGTTAAGCCACCACCAACAAAATCAAAAAAAGATAAATTCAACATAAGTTTACGTCCATTTATTAAATTAAAGCTAGCACTATATAAAAACTAAATAATTTACGTACGAGGCTAGTAATGTAGGCCAGAAGAGAGAACTTTTGTAAGATTTATTGGTAAGATGATTTTTAAGGAATAAAGTAGTTACATTAAGGTAAATGATCTTGAAAAAATAGCAAATAAGAATATTAGTAAAGACATACAACATCAGAAAACGCCATAGAAAGAGACCTGAGAAGTATACACATAGCAGCACCATACTTGCTATTAACAAGGGTCCATAAAGCTCCATGAGAATTCACCAAGAAGCCCTGATAAAATCAAGTATGACCTTCTTCGGTAACCAAAAAGAGGAACAGAGTCACTGCAATAACCAAACAATTATTATGAAAAATAAACAAGATAGGAAATTAATTGAGTCCTGAATAGTTAGAAAAAAAGAAACAGGAACTTATAAGTACCTAATAAACCCATAGAGAGGTTTGATCAGCCACGGCAATGCAGCAAAACCAGAAATCACAGCTGCCTAGTCAAACACATATATAATTTGTTACAATTATATTAAGGACCTATCAACAACTAATTTCTTAGAACTGCAGAAAAGTACTAGCAAAATTCTAATAATGACTACAAAACAAGAAGAATAATAGTTTACAATCTACATAAAATTCAATGAAAGTGCAACATCAAAGATAATGGAGTTCTGCATTTTTAAGGCAACAAATACCAGAGTTGATAGAAAAGAATCATGAATGTAAAGAAACTACGTACCTCAACAGGATCTAAATGCAAATAATCTTTTAAATAAAAACTGAAAGCAAGCTTTGCGAGGTCTAAAACTCCTTGAACAAAATATATCATAGCAACAGCAACATTATCAGGGGTTAAATCTACACCAAAGCATTTGACACCATTCAGCCTGAACTAGACAAGTCTTCATCTCCACGTGAGATCAACGAGTCCCCTTCCTCTACACTTGGACCAAGTTCATATGGCCAACCTTAATAATGTAATGACATTCAAAAATTAAACAGTAAAAGAGAACCCAAAAAAGGGTTTTACATATATATTTCCCCACTTCAACGTCGACCCATATTCAGGGGTTACTCAGATAGCTACATAGAGAGAATTCAGTAAGTTTGTTTGATTGATTGATTAAATGATAACCGGTAATGTGTCGTTACTTCTTAAGTAAGCATACTTAAGATGCATGGGCAACGGCTTTAACTCTAGCACAGGTGGATCTTCCAGAGATGGCTTAATGCATTGTGATGTCTGTTCAGATAACTTGAGCGGTTCAAAATTTGATTCAATATGAATTGCGGCGCAGTCTTCCTCCAACATTGCGCCGATTTCCAATTCTTCTTCCTCCAGCTCCTTCAGGGGTTCGTGCCAAGGCTCTTCTCGCAGTTCCTCAATGTATTGGCAATTTTCCACATCACCTAGGTATTTCAACGCATTGAATACGTTGAATTATACCTCCTGATCATCGACCCTGATGGTTAATTCTCCTTTTTGCATATCAATCAGTGTTCGCCTTGTCGTGAGGAATGGGTGACCCAAAATGATAGGGATTTTTCTATCCGCTTCGTAATCCAATATGACAAAGTCTGCCGGGAAGATAAACTTGTCCACTTGCATGAGAACATCCTCTATCTTGCCCTTAGGAAGCTTTATCGATCTATCGGCCAACTGTATTGTGATAGTGGTTGGTCTTGCGTTGCCGATATCCAGCTTCTTAAAAATTGATAGGGGCATTAGATTTATGCTTGCCCCTAAATCGTACAGCATCTTCCCTCCTATCGTGCAGGGCAATGTGAATCTCCCAGGATCCTTCATTTTAGTGGGGAGATTGTATTGGAACAGCACGCTACATTCATATGTTAACGCAACTGTTTCATTTTTCCCGATCTTTCTTTTATTTGCAAGAATATCCTTGAGAAATTTTACATAACTCGACATCTGCTCTAGTGCTTCTATCAAGGGAATGTTTATGTGTAGCTGTCGGAGAACGTCCAGAAACCTCTGAAATTGCTTGCTATCATCCTTCTTCTTCATCTTGGATGGGAAAGGTGGAAGATCCCGCCGTATTTTCTGTTCAATTGGCTGCTTGCTGAGGTCCGATGCTTGCTGCGCTTCATTAGCTGGAGGTTGCATTGATTTAGCGTTCATGTCTTGAGGAGCTTCATCTTTTATAGATGAACTTACTTTTGAACTGGTACTTTTTCCAATATTAACTGATTGGTCATCATCAACAGTCAAATCAACTGGTGTTGTTGTTGCATCTGGTACTGATGACATAGGGCTGTTGTTTTGCCACTCCTCAATGTCACTGCATGACATTGTTCTTTTCCTTGTGTTCCCTGTGCTTTTGAACTACTATGCTTCGTACCAGGTGCTTTCTTCTTTAACTCCCTTGTAAACTGATCTATCTACTCTTCTAATTCTTTAAGGGTATCAGCTTATGATTGTCTCATTGCCTCACTCTTTTCAATATAATGTTTTAACGATGTCTCCAGAGACGAGGTGTTGCAAGAGGTATCATATAGGAACGGTTGGTCATAGGGTGGTATACCTTGGGCATTACTTGGGCTGCAGTCTGGATTAATGAAGACCGAAGGGTTGCCTCAATCCCCTTGATGACTATACCGATAGAAATTATGGCTCTCCTGATTGTGATTCCCGTCCCAACATATAGTTGGGTGATCCCACCAACCAAGGTTGTAGATGTTGCCAAATGATTCATCGTAGACGACATACACGGATTGTTGATTCCATGGGTAGAACTCTACTGGATGTCCCTCTTCGCATTGGACACAATTCATTAGGGCTACGCGAGTCAACGCATTAACTTGTGTTGATTCTTGAAAGAGAGTTCTCTGTTGGTTAGTCATTGTCTGGAGAATTGAGGTCATTGTGGTCATCTGATCGACCAGTGTGCTCATTGTATCGGTTGACACATCAGTACTTTTTACTCTTTCTTGCTCCAGACCTTTTACCTCAAGCCCAGTATTAATCTACTCATCAGAATGCCGCGAGATGCGATCCAATATGTTCTTTGCCTCCGTATATGACTTGTTCATCAATCCTCCTTCTGCAAAGGCATCGACAACTGCTTGTGTTGATTGGTCTAAACCATTATCAAAGGTTTCCATCAAAATACTATCAGGAATCCCGATATGTGGATAGCTTTTCATTAACTGTCGGAATCGCACCCAAGCGGTACTCAAGGTTTCGTACCCCTTTTGTTCAAAATTCAAAACATCCCCCCCTCCTTGCATTGACTGTTGAAGGAAAGAATCTGTTCATGAACCTATCAACCAACTGCTCCCAACCATTAATCTCGACTAGCTCTAACGCTTGAGCCCACCTCTTTGCCTCATCCCGCAATGTGTACGGGAACAGATATAATTTAAGCCCTTCTTGAGTTACACCAGGCATGGAGAATGCACTGCACATGTCTACAAAATTCGTCAAATGAACGTGTGGGTCTTCTCCTTGTAATTCTCCAAATTGACCCACATTCTGAAACATCTGCAGCATGAAAGGTTTTATCTCAAAGCTTACATTCCCCTCAACCAAGGGTCTTGAAATTCCTAGTGAGAAATTATAAAAATCTGGTGCCACATATTCCCTCATAGGGATGTTATGGTCAACAGCAAGAAAAACTGGATCTTGCGGTGGAAAATTTTCCCTTTGGTCTCCTGCAGGTGCCAAATTCTCATCACCCATGCTTCTTCACTAATTAATTTGGCCCTGATGAACTCTTGCATGAATAATACACTTGATCTCTGGGTCTGCTTAGAATTATCAGATCACTCCCGCATTCATAAGCTGTCAGACTACTCTCCGCGTTGAACAGTCAGTACAAAGAGATATGTCCTACAAAATACCACAAACACACTCAAACAATAAACCGTCAAGCAATCCCCGGCAATGGCGACATAAACTTGTAACGGTGAAATTACTTCCTTATTAATGATGCATGCGTTAATGGACTCAATTCATGCAATACTACTTCTAGATATGCGTTATTAATGGATGCTCTTGTAGTATGTTGTGCGTTGTCACAAGTTTCCTTGCGTTGGAACCAAGTATAATTTCATCGCAAGTTTCTCAGTGTGATCCGAGGTCGAACACAGGGACTGTTTGAGGTTATTGAGTTATGTTTATGATACATGCGACCAAGTTTTTCAATTTAATAAAAGTATTTGTGTACAAGAATATAAAGTTGCGATAAAGTAAAGAAAAGCAGTAAAAATGCGATAATAAAATAAAATGCAGTAAACCTAAGCTAAGATGGTACAAGATACAGGTGGCATGATACTAAATACTGAGGGCAAGGCAGCTGTGAAGATTATACACAGATCATGTAATGCGATGGCAAGTCTTATGTACAAAGCAGAAAGAGAAAGATAACTAATATAAACATCGAAAGTTCCTTAATTGCGTTAAGTCATAAGTACGATCCCGATTCCCTTAGCGTACACTTTTCAGTGATCAGCCACATTCCCACATGTCTGTGGTGAAACAGAGATGAACGTAATGAATGCAAGGTTGCTTCCATTCCTGGAAGTACTACTCGCTCTAGTTAACGCATTCTTCTGACCTTCTCTCGATAGATCAGAATGACATCTTCACTTTTGCTCTCACAGGTGAAGATGCCGTCTAGCATGCCTTAGCTAAACGCAGTTATCTCTCTAACACAGATTAAGTACTTGTTTAATTCATATTAACTACCCGGGGAGTAAGAACACTTCATGAAGAAAACGATAACTGGAGGAACGAAAATAGACAGAGAAGTGGTAATGAAAACAATCGAGACATTCAACATATCTATTTAGCGTCTGATACATGGTGTGTGAATGAAGAGATAAAGGAGATGAGATACAATGATGAAAAGAGATAGAAACAAATACAAACAAGCGCCAACGTCTCGACACCGATTTGGATGGAGATTTTCTTGCTGAAATGGATGGATCGTGTGGATGGATGAGCTTCTCTCTCAGGCTTGCTCAACCGATAGCAGGGATCTGAGTATAGAGCTTCACGGCGGGGATCTGGCAGATTAACACTGAGACTCACCTCTCGTCCTTGTCTCTTCTTCTTCCCAGATTTCTTCAGTTTAACACTCAACTCAGCCTTTTCTCAATATAATATCAACAATTAGCCGTATCCACTTTTTTTTTTTCTGTGAGTTCTATGGTGTATTTATAGGTGAAGA
Source organism: Benincasa hispida (assembly GCF_009727055.1). Taxonomy (NCBI): domain Eukaryota; kingdom Viridiplantae; phylum Streptophyta; class Magnoliopsida; order Cucurbitales; family Cucurbitaceae; genus Benincasa; species Benincasa hispida. Next base: position 27,969,496 of record NC_052351.1, on the reverse strand, counting down.
TCTTTGACTCCGGCCTTGCGGTCCCCACTTGTTGTTATGGAAATTCTGAAGATGGAGGGATATTATTCCTTCTGTTATACAATCAGACCATCAAATCTGCACAATCGTCAGGCGTACACGTGGCACAATCCTCCGCATTTGCGTTGTGTTCGCATGCGGTGTTATTTTTATTACCACATGCGGTTGAAAGTTAGCTCTAGATCGACTGTTGCATTGCGCCATCATTACATTAATCGTCTTTTCATTGTTGATTGACGGGCACAATGTGTCAGAGATGCGTTGGTCAGTTTGTCTTGAGCCTTGACCACAAGCGGTGACTTGGTTTCCTGCAAAACAGAGTAGCAATGTCCTCTTCTTCCATCTTAATGATGTTAGTTGGTGTAATTGTGATAATTCAGAATTACTGTATTTCTAAGCTAATTTTCATACAATTGGCGCATATATATTCTCTTTTGATTGCAATATCTAGATAAGGCAGTATAAATAACTTGTATTTCTACAAGTTATCACTTGTTCCTCGAATATTCATCGCATCTTTCGTATTATTAACTCTTTTCTTAACTCTGCCACATACATTTTATATCGCAAGTAACAACTCAATAACTCTTTAATTTATTGGTTACCGCAAAGTCATCTTAAAAATTATTGTCGCATATTTTTTTCCTTAGTCCATTAGTTCGACCCTAGACTTGTGATAACAGGCAGAAATGCACGTTATCATAATGCTAAGTTCTTAAACAATGTTGGATTGCGTTGATGAAACATGTTAAATTGCATCCATTAAGCATAAATTCTATAATATTGTGGTCGCATGCGTCCAACGCATTAGAACAATTGATTTTTGTATTTTTGTACAGAATATGCATTAACGCAATGCAAAGATTGCGATCATAAGAATTCATTGGTTGAGCGCAACTTCATCGTAAGGCTTTGCGTTGATCGTGCTCGCAAACATTCGCCCAAGAAGGATCGCCGCAACTTGGTCAGCGCAACATGGTGGGCGCATCTGGGTGAAAGACCAATTAAGAGCGATGGGATAGAAAGCTGATGACAGTCGAATCCAAATTAAGTTGACAGCCGATAACGGTCACAAAGTACATCCAGCTTTATCGGTGATGATTATTTGGCACATCAATCAGGAATTAAAGCTGTCCCATCTATACAACCAGGAGAGAGAAGCTACCTTTCACCATGGATGCTCTATAAATACCAAGGACATTCTTTAGAGAAAGGGTTAACAAGTTGATCAGTCTGCATGTTTTTGTTCTTAGTTTTCTTTCATTTTAAGGCGGACGTGAGGGAGAAAGTTGTGCCAGTAGATCGTTTCGGTAAGCTTGGGAGAGCATTGGAAGCTCCAAGGATAGAGAGAGGGTTGACACCTGCAGAAGCTGGAACATCTTTACATCAGAATAGAGACTTCAGTGTAAAAAGCCTCGGTCAGCAAGGAATTGCTACCAGGCTCTCTACCTTTAACTTCCATTGACATTTTGTACTCAACTCATTTATAAGAATGGAATTTCTTTCTCTATATCTGTTCACTCTCTGTTATTCACACATGAGTAGCTAAATCAGTTGAATGGGTTAAGAAGCATTTAGCTAGCACAACTAGGGAATCTTTATTCTTTGCGATTATCTTGTTCATGTATGCTTCATTCGTCCATTAGAGATACTCAAGAGGGTAGTTGATAACTTATAGAAATACAAGTTATTTATACTGCCTATTATGAATATTGCGGCCAAAAGAGAAGGAATATGCATCGATTGTATGAAAAGTAGCTCAGAAATACAATAATCATGAATTATCGCAATTACACCCACTAACATCATCAATATGGTAGAAGAGGATATTCTTACTCAGTTTTGCAGGCAACCAAGTCACCGCTTGTGATCAAGGCTCAACGAGAAACTGAACAACGCATCTCTGTCACATTGCGCCCGTCAAACCATAATGAGGAGACGATTAATGCAATGACGGCGCAATACAACAGTCGATCCAGAGCTGAATTTCAACCGCATGCGGTAATAAAAACAACACCACATGTAAGCAACCGATCAAAAGATGCAGCTGAGCAAAACAAACGTGGAGGATTGTGACACGTGTACAACTAACCGTTGTGTAGATTTGATGGTCTATATTTATTCCTCCATCTTCGGAATTTCCATAACAAGAAGTAGGGTCTATAAGCCAAGAGTCAAAGCTTTTCACCTATAAATACCCCCATAGAATTCAGAAAAGATATACTTGATACAGGTATAATTGATACGAGGGCTAATTAATTGAGAGGAAGGTTGAGCTGAATACTGATCGAAAGAAATTCGGAAAGAGAAGAGACAAGGCCAAGGGTGAGTCTCAGAGCAAATCTACCAGATCCTCGCCGTGAAGCTCTGTGCTTAGATCCCTGCTACCAGTTGAGCAAGCCTGAGAGGGAAGCTCATCCATCCGTTCACTCCATCCATGGCGGAAAGTAAATCTCCATCCAGATTGGTGCTAAGACGTTGGTGCTTATTTGTATTTGTTTCTAAATAGTTTTATTGAATGTCTCGATCATTTCCATTCCCACTTCTTTGTCTATTTCCGTTCCTCCATTAATCGTTTTCTCCATGAAGTTTTCTTAATACCTTAGTAATTAATATGGATTAAACGAGTAACTTAATTTGTGCTAAAGAGATAAATGCGTTTAGCTAAGGCATGCTAGACGACATCTTCACCTGTGAGAGCAGAAGTGAAGATGTCATTCTGATCTGTCGAGAGAAGGTTAGAAGAATGCGTTAACTAAAGCGAGTAGTACTTCCAGAGATGGAAGCAACCTTGCATTCATTACGTTCATCCCTGTTTCACCACAGAGATGTAGGAACGTGGCCGATCACCGAGAGGTATATGCTAAGGGAAAAGCGAAACAGTACTTATATCTTTAATGCAATTAAGGAACTTGCGCTGTTTATATTAGTTATCTTTTATGTTTCTGCTTCGCACATAAGACTTGTCACCACATTACACGATCTTTGCATAATCTTCACAGCCAGCCTTAACCTCAGTATCTTGTATCATGAAACCTATATCTTGTATCATCTTAGCTTAGATTTACTTTATCGCAATTTACTTTAACGCAATTTATGTTATTATCACATTTTTACCGCTTACTTTACTTTATCACATGTTTAATTACTTGTACATAAAACTCTTTTATAAATTGAAAAAAATCCCTGGTCGCATATATCACAAACATAACGCAATAACCTAAAACAGTCCCTGTGTTCGACCTCGAATCACTTCGAGAAACTTGCAGTGAAATTATACTTGGTTTCAACGCAAGGAAACTTGTGACAACGCACAACATACTACAAGAACATTCGTTGATAATGCATATCTAAAAGTAGTATCACTTATCATCGCATAAAATCTATGTCATCAAGTTTATGGCATGGACTTGCATCATAGTACAAAGTCTGCGTTACAGTAGTCTAAGGACAGGATCTAGACTTGGGAAGGTCAGGTTAGAATCTAGACTCGAAAGAGCCAGATTAGAATGTATAAACAAGAGATAGGCGCTTAGGAATGAGCACTATTTGTTATCAACACATGGCATGCATCCTAGAGATAGGATATGATTGTATGCAGTCACCTTGCTTTCATGCATTTTGCATCATCGCATAGGGCAAGAGTAGAGACTTAGGGATGAGCTCTAAGGAAAGTTTTGCATTCTACACATGCGTCCTAAATTTAAGAGCATTGCATTTACATTGAAAAATGACTTGTTGTGTATGATTGTAACATGATCGCATAGTTTGACGCATTCCCAAGTAACATTAGCTAGAGATCTTCTCAACTCGTTCATCGCATACTCATTGCATCTGTCAACACAATTATCTTTTCTCAACTCTGCCGCATTTGTTTATTTATTTCTTGTCAACACAATCAAATAACAAACCCACAATTTATTTATTTGGTTACCGCAAGGATTTCATAAAACTTATCAACGCAAACTGTTTTTACAAGTCCCTTTGTTCGACCCTGGACTTACCAGGAAACTCAGAGGAATTTACACTTGGATTCCGCTGGGGAAACTTTAGTGCCCAACGCAATTCCATCAACATATAACATCCATATTTCAACTTCATAAATACAAGCATCAAGTTTTTGGCGTCGTTGCCGGGGAATTCGGCAAAATAGTTTGTTAATGATATATATTTTTTTTTATTTCTTTGTAGAACTCTCAATCTCTAGCGAATTATGACCCAAAGATTGAGATGACTTTTAGACGAAGATTGAAAGACCACCAACAGCAACTACAATTCGATAAAGAAGAGATGGCGGAGCAGCCTGAAGATGGAACACCAAATGGTAACAATGTCATGGTGAATCCAATTCTGTTGGCAAACGATTGCAATAGGCCCATTAGGGACTATGCATTGCCAAACCTCTATGATTTCTCTTCGGGAATCATGAGGCCTGCCCTTGACGGAAGCAGATTCAAAATGAAACCAGTGATGCTGCAAATGATCCAGGTTGCAGGTCAATTAAGAGGAAAACGTGGCGAGGACCCGCACACTCACCTTCGAAGTTTTATTGAAATCTGCAATACTTTTGTGTTCCCAAACATCTCTGCTGAAGAAGTTCGACTAACGTTATTCCCATTTTCTCTCTGTGATCAGGCTAGGAAATGGGCATATTCTCTCGAGCCAGGAGAGATCGCTTCTTGGGAGTAGGTAGTGGAGAAATTTATGAAGAAGTATTTTCCACCTATCGAGAACGCAAGACGAAGGAAGCTTATTACAAATTTTGAACAAGATATGGACGAATCGCTCAGCGATGCTTGGGCAAGGTTTAAGAGGTTGGTCCGAGATTGTCCACATAATGGGTTACTAGACTGCCTTCAAATGGAGATTTTCTATCATGGTTTGAATCCCGCTTCGTAGACTGCTACCAATGTGGCAGCCGCTGGTGGTCTGCTTGACAAAACATACGATGAGGCGAAGAATATCTTGGATCATATCTTTAAGAACCATGAAGAGTGGGGAGAGAGTGACTAGAGATTGAGACTTAAAGACTCAGATGCAAACAACGATGCTATTGTTTCATTATAAAACCAAATGACCGCAATGATGAATTTGATCCAAGGAATGGCGATCAGCAGCCCAATACCGCAAGGTGGGCAAATCAATGCAATCAATCAAAACACCGCAAGGTGTGTGACTTGCGGTGATGGGCATGCGATGGAAGATTGCCCGTAAAATCTACAATTTGTATACTTTGTAAAGAATAACCCCTTTTCAAACACCTAAAATCCCGGGTGGAGAAACCACCCCAATTTTGCTTGGAAGAATCACAACAAAGTTTCCAACATGTGGCACAAAAAGAAGAGCCACCAGGATTCTTCCCACGCAACAACGGTCAACTGAGCAACCAAGTAAGTATCTCACAACAACCACCACAATCCTCTTCTTTGGAGAGCCTATTGAAGCAATACATAGAGAAAAACGAAACCGTGATTCAAAGTTAGACCATGTCCATCCGTAACCTCAAATTACAGATGGGCTAGATTGCGAGTGAGCTGAAAAGTAGACCGTAAGGGGCTTTGCCAAGTTCAACCGAACTTCCATGCAACTCGGGGGTATCAAGTAAGGAGCAATGTCAGGTTGTGACATTGCACAATGTGAAGACAGTGGAGGGAGAAAAGAAGGAGCATAGTAGAACAACTTCCATTGCAATTGAACCTGAGATTGCAGTAATGCAAGAAGAAGAAAGAGAAAATGAAACAGTAGAATCGGAGGTTGCGTCGACCTCAAAGCCAACTGAAACGGGAACCGTGAAAGTTCAGTTACCCCCTTTCTCACAGAGACTAAGGAAGAAGAAAAACGAAAAGGTACAGTACCAATGCTTTTTATCTATGTTAAAGCAATTACATGTTAATATTTCTTTCAGTGAAGCGATTGAGGAAATGCCTACATACGCCAAGTTTCTGAAGGATATGGTAACTACGAAGAGGGGCGCTGGAAAATTTGCCACGATGTCGTTAATGCAAAGTTCCAAATCAATAATCCCACCAAAGATGAGTGATCCTGGGAGCTTTACCATTCCTTGCTCCATAGGAGGACTCTACATTGAGCAAGCCCTATGTGACTTAGAAGCCAACATAAACTTGATGCCTTTGTCAATCTTTAGACAGTTAAATGTGGGGGAACTTGTGCCCACATCAGTCTCTCCAACTAGCCGACAGATCTTTGGTTCATCTAGAAGGTAAGGTGAAGGATGTGCTGATAACAATTGAAAAATTTATTCTGCCAGCCAACTTCATCATTTTAGACTATGAGGCCGTTAAAGATTTGCCCATCATTCTGGGGCGACTTTTTCTGTCAACGGGTCGTGCCCAAATTGATGTGCATAAAGGACAAATCACTCTGACTATCAACGAACAAGAGCTCAAATTTAATATAATTCGTGCCATGAAATTTTCAGATGAAGAAGACCTGCAAGATTCTGATGATGAGCTGAATTTGATTGAAGAAGAAAAGTCTAATGAAGAGTATGAAGAAGCGGATGCCAACGCATCCGTTGCTGCCTGCAATGCGATCATAACATAAACAAACAAGGAATAAGAAATGGTCGCAAAGGAAGAAGTAGAACCAATAGAAGAATGAAAAATAATGCAACCTTCCCTAGTGGAGCCACCAACACTTGACTTAAAGACCCTACCAATCCATTTGAAGTACGCATTTTTGGGGCAGAATGAGAAGCTGCCAGTGATCATTTTCTCTGCGCTCAATAAAGATCAGAAGAATGCGTTGATGAGCATTCTCAAGAAACCTGTGTGAGCAATTGGTTGGACGCTCGCTGACATCAGAGGAATTAGCCTTGCGTACTGAATGTACCGCATTCGTCTTGAAGATGACCACAAAGCAACAATTGAACATCAACGCAGACTCCCTGCGATGAAAAAGGTCATCAAGAAGGAGATTATCAAATGGCTAGATGCGGGCATTATCTATCCCATAGCAGATAGCACGTGGGTTAGCCCCGTGCAATGTGTGCTGAAGAAGGACGGAATGACGGTAGTCCCAAATGAGATTAACGAATTAATACCGCAAAGGACCATCACTGAATGGCGCATATGCATGGACTACCGCAAGTTGAATGCAGCCACAAAGAAAGATCATTTCCCTCTACCATTCATCGATCAAATGCTAGACAGACTAGTAGGGAATGATTTTTACTGCTTCCCGGATGGGTATGCCGGATACAATCAAATCATGATAGCTCTTGAAGATCAAGACAAGACACCATTCACCTACCCATATGGGACGTTTGCTTTTCGCCGCATGCCGTTTGGCCTCTGCAATACGCCAAGCACGTTCCAAAGGTGCATGATGGCGATCTTTTTAGATTATCTCGAGACTTTGTGGAAATATTTATGGATGACTTCTCCATTTATAGAGAACACTTATGAAAGTCTGCGCTTAGCCAACTTGGAGAAGATTCTGAAAAAAGATGTGAAGAGCGAATCTGGTGCTTAATTGGGAAAATTTTCATTTCATGGTTAAGAAGGGCATAGTGTTGGGACATAAGGTCTCTCGGGATGGATTGGAGGTGGACAAAGAAAAGATTGAAGCAATTGAAAAACTTCCACCTCCAACCAGCGTGAAGGCTGTGCGAAGCTTCTTGGGGCATGCTGGATTTTACAGATGATTCGTCAAGGACTTTTCTAAGATAGCATGACCACTGAGTGCGTTGTTAGAGGCGGACAAAAATTTGAGTTTGACAACAACTGCCTCAATGCATTCAGAGTTTTAAAAGATGCACTAATTACCACACCCGTCTTGATTGTACCGGACTGGGCACTTCCATTTGAAATCATGTGCGATGCAAGCAGGTATACGATGGGGGCAGCTTTAGCGCAAAAGAGAAAAACAGTTTCGCATCCCATTGCATTTGCGAGTAAAAGCTTAAACCCTGCTCAAAAAAATTATACCACCATAGAAAAAGAACTCCTGGCTGTGATTTTTGCGTTGGAAAAATTTCAGGCATATTTGTTGGGAACAAAGATACTCATCCACACCGATCACTTGACGATTAAATACTTAATGACAAAGAAGGACGCAAAGCCGAGGTTGATCAGATGGGTTCTTCTTCTTCAAGAATTTGATATCGAAATAATTGATCGGAAGGGGACAGAGAATCAAGTTGCAGATCACTTGTCTAGATTGGAAAATCCTGAGGTTGACTGCAACGAGTCTGAGGTGAGTGTCCTATTCTCGAATGAGTAACTATTCCACATAAAAGAATTGCCCTGGTATGCGGACATCGTCAATTATTTGGTTTTCAGACAATTCCCTGAAGATTACACCTAGCACCAACAAAAGAAGCTCAAGCACGAATGCAAACATTATTATTGGGATGAGCCAAATCTATATAAAAGAGGTGCAGACCAGATTATTCGATTATGCGTACCAAATGCTACTCAACAACGCATATTGTCACAATGCCACAACTCACCATATGGTGGGCAGTTCGGAAGGCAGCGCACTGCAGCCAAAGTTTTGCAAAGTGGATTCTTTTGGACTAGATTATACAAGGATGCTGCTGACTACGCAATGAAATGTGATCGGTGTCAACACACAGGCAACATTTCATAGAAAAACGCAATGCTAATGAACACTATTTAGGAGTTGGAATTATTCAACGTATAGGGGATTGATTTCATGGGGCCATTCCCTCCCTCGAATGGTAAGCACTATATTTCATTAGCCATCGATTATGTTTCCAAGTGGGTAAAGGCAATAGCATGCGCCACAAATGATGCGGCAGTAGTCTCCCAGTTCCTAAAGAAATATATTTTCACTCGTTTTAGCACTCCTCGTGCCATCATGAGTGATGAAGGATCCCACTTTATCAATCACAATATCAAGGAGTTGCTATGTAAGTACAATATCCTCTACAAAGTGGCCACCGTATACCATCCGCAAACGAATGGTTAGGCTGAAGTGTCCAATCAAGAAATTAAGTCGATACTTGAGAAGGTAGTAAAGCCTTCACGAAAAGATTGGGCGACAAAGCTTGACGATGCATTGTGGGCATACTGAACCGCATTTAAAACACCCATAGGTATGTCCCCATATGCGTTGGTATTTGGCTGTCTCTTATACACATCTAGATGTGTATAAGAGACAGATATCGAGGAGCTGTTATGCAAATACAATATCCTCTACAAAGTGGCCACCGTATACCATCCGCAAACGAATGGTTAGGCTGAAGTGTCCAATCAAGAAATTAAGTCGATACTTGAGAAGGTAGTAAAGCCTTCACGAAAAGACTGGGCAACAAAGCTTGACGATGCATTGTGGGCATACCGGACCGCATTTAAAACACCCATAGGTATGTCCCCATATACGCTGTCTCTTATACACATCTAGATGTGTATAAGAGACAGTTTATAAAGAGCGCACCAAGCGCTAGCATGATCAACGCATATGCGGTAAGAACCTTCAAGTTGGGCAAAAGGTCTTACTCTTCAATTCAAGACTGCGGCTCTTCCCAGGATAATTAAAATCATGCAGGTCTAGTCTCTTCATCATTAAAGGAATATTTCCACATGGTGTGGTGGAGCTGATTACTGAGGATGGCAGTCGGACATTTAAGGTTAATGGACAACGAGTTAAAGCATATTGTAGAGGTGATTTCCAGCCAGAAAAAGTCTCTGTGAAGCTGAAAAACCCAGACTACCTTCCTACATGATTCTTGAACTCTTATTCATTCGTCACTTTTACTAGTATTTAGCTATCTGAATCTTACTTACTTTTACTTCTTATAAAAAAAAAAAAAAACTTGTTGTTTTATTTTAAATCATTTGACCCTCTCTTTGTCTGTTTACAACAATTAAGGCACAGGATTGCAGAGATGTTTCAAGAAGAACAAATGATCTCACTCCATCACTGCAATCCACAGAACATAGATCGCCGCAAGGATGGATGCGTCAATACACAATACGGGCGACGGTGAAAAATTTGGGGGGGTACTCTTCCTTATCTTTATTTCAAATTTTGCGCCATCACATCGCATGTTAGTTTTAAAAGTCTTATCACCGAATTCTCTTTAATTATCACAATCACTTGACATAGATAAATTAGTAGTTTACCGCATTTTGTTCTTTGCCAAGTATGATTTCAAGATGAAAAATATGCTTCTATTTCTTTCGTACACTAGAGTCAACTTAGTCTTAAGATAGTCACCTCATGAAACAATTCTAGAAGTTAAGGGTTTGCTAGCTTTCTTTCAAACTCTCTTTACAACGCATTCTAGAACATCGCATGACTTATTTTAATCTTTTGGCAATGAGGACATTGCTGCATTTTAAATTTGGGGGTGAGGTATTTATTTTCGACCTTGCTATTTTCTATAAAAAATAAAAAAAATCAAGAATAACAACTCCACTGTCAACGCAATGGGAAACCCATGTTGATAAGAGTTAAGTTGTGAAAGGTACTTACCTGTAATTAGACGTCCGCATGACACATGTGGGGGCAAGCCAAAACGAAAGTAAGTTACCAGGATCAACGCATAAATAAATGACCGCAAACTCCGCCAAATGGGTATGAGTTTAGTCTGAGAAAGAGTGCATTTCTCGTAGTTAGATGTCCGCATGACACACGTGGGGGCAAGCTAAAAGGAAGGCAAGGTACTCGGATCAGCGCAAGGTCAGAAAAAAATATATATATCAATCAAGAAATTTTTTTTGTGCAAGGATAAAATCATTTGACACCCCGGTAGAAAATTTTTCTTTTTTTGAAATAAATCATGAGATGTTCCGAAATTTAGTAAAGTCCTTTTGAAAGTTAAACTTGCAGTTCCTAGGTCTTAGAAATATTTTAAGAAGAGACTTGAATAAGACTTAAGGAAATTTTGGTATATAGGATTTGAATGAAGTACCCTTGAGAAGTCTAGGAAAAAAACTGTGCGGTTGATTTGCTAAAGGAATCTTTAGCTTATGCTTGAGGACAAGCATTGTTTAAATTTGGAGGTGTGATAACGGGTAGAAATGCACGTAATGACAGACCAATGCGACAATCGATCCAGAGCTGACTTTCAACCGCATGCGGTAATAAAATCAACACTGCATGTGAACTCATGATCGAAAGATGCAGTTGAGCAATGCAAAAGCGAGGATTAAGACACGTGTACAAACTAACGGTTGGTAGAATTGATGTCTTATGCATAACAGAAGAAATAATATCCCTCCATCTTCGAAATTCCATAACAATAAGTGGGACCACAAGGCCGAAGCTCAAAAGATCTTCACCTATAAATACCCATAGATTTCAGAAAAATATGCTACTGGATACGGGCTAACTTGCTACTAAAGTGTTGAGAGGAAAGCTGAGCTGAGTGCTTAACTGAAGGAAATCCGGTGTAGAAGCGAAGACAAGGTCGAAAGGTGGAGTCTCAGTTCTATTCTGCCAAATACCCGTCGAGAAGCTCTGTGTTGAGAACCCTACTACCGGTTGAACAAGCCTGAGAGGGAAGCTCATCCCTCCATTTGATCCATCCAATCCAACAAGCAGATCTCCACCCGAATTTGTGCCAAGACGTTGGCGCTTGTTTGTATTTTCTCTATCTCTTTTCATCGTTGTATTTCACCTTTTTTATCTCTTCATTCACACTATGTATCAAACGTTTAATAGATATATTAAATGTTTCAGTTGCTTTCATGTCCCATTTTTTGTCTACTTCTGTTCCTCCGTTAATCAATTTCTCCATGATATCTTCCTAATCCCCTGGTAGTTAATATGAATTAAACGAGTACTTAACTTGTGTTAAAGAGGTAAATGCATTTAGCTAAGGCATGCTAGGCGGCATCTTCAAATGTGAGAGCAGAAGTGAAGATGCCATTCTGATCTATCGAGAGAAGGTTAGAAGAATGCGTTAGCTAAAGCAAGTAGTACTTCCAGGCATGGAAGCAACCTTGCGTTCATTACGTTCATCTCTGTTTCACCACAGACATTTGGGAGTGCGACCGATCACTGAAAGGTGTATGCCAAGAGAAAAACGGAACTGTACTTATGGCTTCAATGCAATTAAGAAACTTGTGCTGTTTATATTAGTTATCTTTCTCTTTTTGTGTTGTACATAAGACTTGTCGTCGCATTCTATGTTCTTTGCATAACCTTCACAGCCAGCCTAGACCCTAGCATCTTGTATCATGAAGCCTGTATCATGTATCATCTAGCTTAGGTTTACTGTACTTATTTTATTATCGCATTTTTTTACTACTTTCCTTTACTTTACCGCACTTTTATATACTTGTACAAAACACTCTTTAAAATTTGAAAAACCTGGGGCATATATCACAAACATACCACAATAACCTCAAATAGTCCTTATGTTCGACCTCGGATCACACCAAGAAACTTGCGGTGGAATTACACTTGGTTCCAATGTAAGGAAACTTGTGACAACGCATGGCATATTACAAGAACATTCATAATTAATGCATATCTAGAAGTAGTATCGCATCATTTCGAGCATAGCATAGCATATCTTTTTAGCATCAATTCTAGCGTTCAACATCTACACGAAAGAATAAATGCTTTACCCAATCGTTTACCTATGCTTCCAAAGCTAAACGATCGTGCACATTTTATTATGCAATGAAGCATGAGGTACGCGATCGTGCAGTGCGCTCCACAACGCAAGCCTTATACGATCGTCTAAACGACAATGATACGATGAAGCACTATGTCTAAATTATTACTGAGCGAGTGCCTTTGTATCATATACCGCGTGATTGTGTAGTCAGTGACTATGCGATGAGCATGCTAACTACACGATCATTTAGTGTGCACCAAGTAGGGCACTTACCCGTAGTTGGATGTCTATATGACACACGTGGGGGAAAGCCAAAACGAAAGTAAGTCACCAGGATCAACACATAAATAAATGACCGCAACTCTGTTGCCAAGTAGGTATGAGTTTAGTTTGAGAAAGAGCGCATTGCTCATAGTTGGATATCCGCATGACACACGTGGAGATAAGCCAAAACGAAGGCAAGGCACTTGGATCAGCACAAGGTCAGAAAAAAAAATAATGATGTCAAGAAATATGCAAGGATAAAAATCTTTTTGAAATAAATCATGCGATATCCCGGAATTTACTAAAGTCCTTTTGAAGGTTAAACTTGCGGTCCCTAGATTTTAAAAATATTTTAAGAGGAGACTTAAATAAGAATTGAGGAAATTTTGGTGTATAAAATTTGAAAGAAGTATCCTTAAGAAATCTAGGTGATAACAGGCATAAATGCACGTTATCATAGTACTAAGTTCTTAAACAATATTGGATTGTGTTGATGAAATATGTTAATTTTCATCCATTAAGCATCAATTTCATAATATTGTGGTCGCATGCGTTCAACGCATTTGAATAGTTAATTTTTGTATTTTTGTGTAGAATATGCATTGACGCAATGCAATAATTGCGATCATAGGAAATCATTGGTCGAGCGCAACTTCACCGCAAGGCTTTGCGATGATCGTGCTCACAAACATTCGCTCGAGAAGGATCGCCGCAACTTGGTCATTGCAATATGGTGGGAGCATCTGGGTGAAAGGTCAATTGAGCGCGATGGGATAGATAGCTGATGACAGTCGAATCCAAATTAAGTTGACAACCGATAACGGTCACAAAGTACATTCAGCATTTCGGTGACAATTATTCGGTGCATCAGTCAGGAATTAAAGTTGTCCCATCTGTACAACCATGAAAGAGAAGCCGCCTTTCACCTTGGATACTCTATAAATACCAAGGGCATTCTTCAGAGAAGGGGTTCACCGTTTTTACAATATTTTGTTCCACAAGTTCACGCTGCTGTCCATAGGTTTTCTTTTCATTTTAAGGTGGAGCAAGAGAAGAGTGGTGGCGTCGGAGATTGCTCATGGTAACTTGAGAGAGAACCTTGAGCCGTAGGAGCAGAGAGTGGGCCGACTCTCGCAAGAGCGAGATTATCATTTTGATTAGAGTAGAAAAATAGTGTAAACGCCTAGCAGCAAGAGATTGCTACCAGGCTCTTTATTCTATACTTGCATTGTTATTTTGTACTTCATCTTCATATTTATACAATGGAAGTTCTACTTCTACATCTGTTGTAAGACCCTAACACTAAATCTAAAATGGGAGGATAAATATAAAAATCCTAAGTAAGAATAGTGGGGCAAAGGGAGAAAAACATAAAAAAATTATCCAAAAAGGTGACTAAAAATCTAAATGCCTATGAAGAGCTTAAAACATGTTGGACGCAAGAAGGCATGGAGGATGGAAGCAAGAAAATTTGAAAAATGGCTAAGGGTTGCATACAACCAACGTAAAGGCATACATGAGCCATGCGGACACGGGCAGGAAGCATACGTCGAGTGAGCATGATAGGCACACAGGCCACGCGTTGAAGCCAAGCGCACAGGCTATGCGCCAAGCGTGAAGCCCATGCGTCGATGGTGTATGTCAAGCGCGCAACCTCAGTCTGGGTTGTTAGTGGTTAGTAGGTACTCCTTCCTGACCGCTCCGCTTTTGCTACCTGGGTAGTGGAGTGGAGGGGGGTTTGGCGCGCGTGGTATCGCGTTGTTTGGGTGCTGTGCTCATAGCCGTCGAGTATGGGTTATTAGATCATACTACTCCGCCTTTGCCAGTTTATTTGGAGCAGTCCACGTACTCACACGTTCAATTATCTATAAGTGTCCCGTTCATTTAGTTCGCTTATCAATACCTCTACCGTTCCTGCTATACGTGGCCATTGCTCAATTTTATTGGGCAACATTCTCCTCCCTTTTTACTGCTTCCTTTAGCATCCCCTTCTCGGCGCCACTGGCAGATAGCCTCCACAATTAGTCTTCTCGCTCAGTCATATGCTCTTCGGTTCACTTGCTTATTTACAACCGCTCCCCGCGGCTGAGTATTATTTTTCCGCCGCATCCTTATCAGCATGCTATGTCACCTGTAACTCTAAGCGAGTATGAACTCTCTAGGGTTTCAATAAGTATTTGTTCCCCTTCATGGCACAACATACACATCATCAACATGCATTTGCACTTACGTATGTCATATTCTCCACATATCGACCGCTAAACTACAGTAATGACTCAGCGCGTTAGCATTTTTCAAGCACTATCATACATTTCTGAAAATACTTTCCTGAGTTAATTCCTTATCATCGGATAATTGCCGTCATTTATTTGTTATATAATCGAACATATGTCAAACTGCAAATCTAATTTAATGATCAGCTTACCCTACTCAATTTTAGCCCAAAATCCAATTAGCCTCTTAAAGGTTATTTGGACCGTGGTAGGCAGTTGGGCATTAGGCAGTAGGTAGGGTCGGCGTGCTATGCCGCACAGGGGACTGACGCGTCTGGCATGCATTGCGTTGGGTGTGCACTAGCATGATGCGTTGTATGGGGGAGCAGCTGCGCTGGCTGGCGCGCGGGATGCGTCGAGCGAGGCGCGTGCGGACGGCGGATGTAGCGCTGCTGCACGCGAGTGTAAGCTGGCTGTGTGTCCGGCTGACTCAATGCTTCACCAATGCAACCTTTGTTTCTTTTGATCTCCAATCTTGCAGCCTATACTCATGTAACTCTCCATATGCTCTCACCACAATTTAAGTGATGGTATGAATAAATTCCTCCTGCCAACCTCTATTTATAGCCATTTCAAACTCACCCCATGGTGACAACTCAACTCCATTTGTTCTCATTGCTTGGGTGCGACCCAACGTTAGCCTACCCAGCCAGCCTTGAGTTGTTCTCATTTCAGCTTTGCCAGCCAAAATCTCCTTTTTTTGCAATGAAAATCTCTTCACCCACTCCTGCTTGAGGTGATAAGACTTCAATTGTATGAAATCTTCTTTGTCCACTCACTACTAGAATTTTGTGTGATCCTTTTGCCACCTAAATTACTTGAAATACTTCACATATTTCCACTACTTTATTGTCCATTAATTAACCTTACCCTTTATCCTTAACGCATGCAACTCACCTTTCCTCATCAAAAGTCCCACTTACAAACGCATAAGTTGCCATCACGCACGCTAGGGTGGCCGCTCAACCCTCGACGCATGGTTGCTAGGTGTGGCTTGCTCGGCCTACTAAGCATGGACGCATGGTGCTGACATCGAACATGTGTGCTGCCTAGGCGCTTGCACGCTTGGCGCATAGGCACTCCTGGCCACGTGGGCGTGTCTCGCAGCATGGGCGTGCACTTTGGCATAGCACAATCGACGCATGGCTGCTCGATTAGAACCTTTGGCAGTGCTTTGACGCAATAGGATGGCTGCTCGCTTGCCGCGTTGGATGCATAGGAGGGCGCTCGG
>NC_052351.1:27804710-27953126 GCF_009727055.1 Benincasa hispida | reverse complement strand
AAATTCCTATATTCTTTATTACATGATCCGAGCTGTGCCCTGAGAATTTACCAAGTCTTGGGTTGTGTTAGTGTTTAGTAGACTCCTTCCTGAACGCTCCGCTTTGCTACTGCGTGGGAGGGGGGGGGGTGGGGGTGGGATATAAGAAAATATTGAAGAGTGTGAGCTACTAAAGCCCAGTGAGTGGTTCTTTTAGAATAATAATCACTTGTTCGCAAAAAAACATATTTTTGGGAAAGCAATCACATAATCACAATTCCAATATAATCTATAAAATGACCATGTATACATTCCATTCAATTATCATCCTCCAGTCTCTCAGTGACTATACGTGGCATGCTCATATTATGGACACATAATCAATATCACAACAACTTTTTATGGAAACTTTCCTATACACCACTTCTCGCGCCAATGTGCACATCAAACAATTCTTTTCTCGCTAGTCATGCTTTAGGTACTTTGACTATATTTCCGCCAACCGAGGCTGACTATATTTTTCCGCAGCAAGCACCTTTATTAAGCATGCTAACTTATGTTAATCTGGGTCTATAATCTATTTCCCATAGCAATTTAAACAACTATGTGTATGAAAGTTAGATAGAGTGTTGTAAATATGTTGAAGTCTTTAATAAATAAGGGGGGAAATGTTGAATTTAAATATTGTCTTAAAATACTACTGGTGTACCCTCACGCTCCCTTCCAGGTCTTGGGGGCTAAGGCTAGGGAGGGGGTGTGACAGTTTGGTATCAGAGCAAAGGTTTACATAAAACCTGGGAAAAAGTTGAGTCTGGCATAAGTATAAATAAAAACTAGGAAAAATAAAGGAAAAATGGATAGGTTAAAGCCAAAGTGGCATCAGGAAAAGGCTTACCTAAGGTAGGAAAGCCAGATAATATTAGAAACTAGGCCAGGTCAAAACCTAAAAAGGAATAAATATAATGAAATATATTAGGAAAAACCTAAAGTAGAATCAGGAAAGGTTAGGAAAAGAAATGAGGAATAATAAGTGGACATAGGATAACATGAAAAAAAAATAAGTGAAAATAAGGAAATTAGTAAGTAATAACCTAAATAATGTCCACTGTAGGAAATGAATCCGAGCAGACAAGACGGTGGTGGAATTACTTTGGAACGCGAACTGGAGACCGCAGTGCTAACCCAGGGGAAAACCCTGAAAGATCTGAGAATAGTGTGAATAATAATACTGAATATCCTATTACCTTGAACAATGCAAACTTGGTGGAATCCCGAACTAACATGGGATGTCCACAGTGTGGTAAAAATCATAGCGGTCTGTGTCTGAGATAGACCGGAATTTGCTATAGGTATGGCAAGGTTGGCCATATCCGCAAAAATTGTTATACCTTTTAGAGGAAAACAAGAGAGATTCAGGAAAAATATCAACAAGAACTGGCTGGAGGTTCAAGTTCAAGAAGTAACAACATACTGCCTGAACTGATGGTGGACCAAGAATGGGCGCATGCAGGAAAGAAGGATATTCCTCGACGTATCTTGATCGAATTCGAGGAACATGCCACTTATGACTCTAACAACGTGGAATCCTATAAATTTTTTATTTTCTGTAAGGAAATAGGACATGTTCAAGAGAGGTGTGTATGGAGGAACGAGAGGATGCGCCTTAACTTTGAAAACTTATGACTATCGGGGAATGAGTAAAACAAATAACTATGTAAACTGGAAGAAACTACTAATGTAAATAGCAACAATGTTGATAAATAAAAATAGTATGTTGATAACATATGTCTAATTTATATGTGAATGATTGTAGACAAAATGTTGAGAGGTGGAAAACATAGAACGAGGCAACCCTCTAGAAACGAAAGTGAAAGTGCCTCAAGCCATTCAAGAGAAAAATCCAGGGAGGAAGAACAAATGGATAAATTCACCCAAAAACTCCAAGAAAGATTAGAAAATATACAACCTGATCCCGAGAAGAAATATGGGATAGAACGGTTAAAGGCATTAGAAGCCACAAACTTTGAAGGAACAAAGGATCCTATAGATGCAGAAGCATGGATGAATCAAATAGAAAAATGTTTCGAGGTGATGAGATGTCCTGAAAACCATAAGGTAAGTCTTGCCACATTCTTATTGCAAAAACAAGCAGAAGATTGGTGGAAGCTACTAAAGAACAGGAGGGGCGATCAAGAAGAAATATGTTGGGAGGAATTTCGAAAAGCATTTTTCGAAAGATTCTATCCCCGATCATTCAGGGATATGAAACAAGATGAGTTCCTACAGCTCATACAAGGAAACATGACTGTAGCAGAATATGAATTAAAGTATACGGAATTATCCAAGTATGCTTTAAACATAGTGGTGGATGCAAAGGAACGTTGTCAGAGGTTTGAAATAGGATTAAAACAAGAGATTCAAATTCCCGTTACAGCAACCGCAGAATAGGGGGAATTTACAAAGCTAACAGACGCCACGATGAGAGTAGAAAGAAGTTTAATGGCGAAAGAAGATTGGAAAGAGACTCATCAATGAGTCGGTGGCGAAGGGAATAACCAAGAAATTTTACCCCAGGGTAGAAAACAGAAGTGGATGGAAAAGAAGAGGAGTTACCAACAATAAAGTAGACCCTGAACAGGAGAGTCAAATAAAGGAGTCAATGATGAGCGTTAACCAAAGACCAAGATGCCCAATCTGTAATAAATATCACTGAGGAAGATGTTAGGAACAAACCCAAGAACGGTCACACACATGTTTCAAATGTGGCAGACCAGGACACTTTAAACGAGAATGTCCTCAGTTGATGGATACTGAAAATGTACAACCACCAAACAACCCGAGAGGAAGATCAACAACGGTTGAAGGAGGACGAACTGTAGGAGGGAGAAAAGAGGAAATAGGGAAAATGAAGTTAGGGAAACTTGTTGCTCAACGCAATTCCATCACCGCATTTCATTCCATATTTCCACCTCATAAAATAACGCATCAAGTTTTTGGCGCTATTACCGGGGACTTTGGCAAATCAGTGTGCTAACGGCGATTTTTCTGATTTCTTTGCACCTCTCTATCTCTGGCGAATTACGACCCAGAGATTGAGAGAACATTTCGACGCAGACTAAGAGATAACCGCCAACAACAAGAGAGAACACCAAGAATGGTGGAACAATCGGAAGAAAGGGCCGCAAACGCAAACAATATAATGGCCAACCCCATCCTTCTGGTGAATGACTACAATAGACCCATTCGGGACTATGCGTCGCCTAACTTCTATGATTTCTCTCCAGGAATCATGAGACCAGCGTTAGATGGATCGAGGTTTGAAATGAAGCTGATAATGTTGCAGATGATCCAGGCTGCTGATAACTTGTAGAAATACAAGTTATTTATACTGCTTCATTTAGATGTTGCGGCCAAAAGAGAGTAAAGTTGCGTCAATTGTATGAAAATTAGCTAAGAAATACAATAATTATAAATTGTCGTCAATACACCCACTAACACTATTGTGATGGTAGAAAAGAATATTTCTAGTCTGTTTTGTAGGAAATCCAGTCACCCTATGCGCTCATGGCTCAAGAGAGAAAGATTAACACATCTACGTCGCATTGCGCCCATCATTCAGGAATGAATAGACGATCAACACAATGACGGTGCATGCAACAATCGATCCAGAGCTGAACTTCAACTGCATGCAGTAATAAAAACAACACCGCATGTGGGCACACAATCGAAGATGCAAATGAGCAGCACAATCACAGAGGATTTTGACACGTGTACAACTAACCGTTGTGCATTTTTGACGGACTGGTTGCATAACAGAAGGAATATTTATTCCACCATTCTCGTAATTTCCATAACAATAAAGTGGGGACCACAAGTAAGAGAGTCAAAACTTTCATCTATAAATACCCTCAAAGAATTCACTGAAAGATATACTTGATACGGGATACTTAATACAGGGGATAATTGATATGAGGCTATTGAGAAAGAGATTGATCTGAGTGCTGATCGGAGAAGATCCAGAAAGAAAAGAGACAAAGCCAAGAGGTGAGTCTCAAGGCGAATCATTCCAGATCCCCGCCGTGAAGCTCTGTACTGAGATTAACTCTACCGATTGAGCAAGCCTGAAAGGGAAGCTCATCCTTCTATTCACTCCATCTATGTCGGCAAGCAATCTCTCCATCCAGATCGGTGTCAAGACATTGGCACTCTTCTGTATCTATTTCTAACTCTTATTCATCACTTGTATTTAATCTTCTTAGTCTAAATAATTCATAACCATGTATCAGACGCTTGATTTTATAATTAAATTTCATGATCACTTTCATTTCCACATTTCTGTCTATTTCTGTTCCTCCATTAATCGCTTTCTCCACGATGTTTTCTTAATCCTTTGGTGATTAATATGAATTAAACAAGTAACTTAATTTGTGCTAAAGAAATAAAGATGTTTAGCTAAAGCATGCTAGATAGCATCTTCACCTGTGAAAGCAGAAGTGAAGATGCCATTCTGATCTGTCGAGAGAAGGTTAGAAGAATGCGTAAACTAAAGCAAGAAGTACTTCCAGAGATGGAAGCAACCTTGCGTTCACTACATTCGTCCCTGTTTCACCACAAAGATGTGGGAAACGTGGCCGATCATCGAGAGGTGTATGCCAAGGGAAAGCGGAACAGTACTTATATCTTCAACGCCATAAAGAAACTTGTGTTGTTATATTAATTATCCTTTCTCTTTCCATTTCGCACATCAGCCTTGCCACCGCATAACACGATCTTTGTATATTCTTCGCAGTCAGTCTCAACCTCGGTATCTTGTATCATGTAACCTGTATCTTGTATCATCATAGCTTAGGTTTATTTTATCGCACTTTACTTTTATTGCATATTTATCGCTTATCTTTACTTTACTGCACAATTTACTTTATCGCATGTACAAACCACACTATTATTAAATTGAAAAACCCTTGGTCGCATATATCACGAACATAACACAATCAACCTAAAACAATCCCTGTGTTCGACCTCGGATCACACCGAGAAACTTGCAATGAAATTATACTTGGTTTCAATGCAATGAAACTTGTGAGAACACATAACATACTACAAGAACATTCATTAATAACGCATATCTAGAAGTAGTATCACATATCATCGCAATCATCCATGCACTGTATGACATAAGAAGATTAATTTTATTCATTCATATTCATACATGCGTTACAAGTTTATGATGAGCTTGTACGATGATAAAGACCTTAAAATTCTACGTGTCAAGTTTATAGCGTCGTTGCTAAGGAACTGGTAACAGGAACATGGACTTGTAGCTTATATCAAATTTATGTTGTCAGCTGCTGGGCAGTTTGGAGGAAGGCATGGCGAGGACCCATACGCTCACCTTCGGAGCTTCATAGAAATCTGCAACACTTTTGTGTTCCGAAACATCTTTATCGAAGAAGTTCAACTAACTTTGTTTTCCATTTTCTCTGTGTGATCAGGCAAGAAAATGGGTGAATTCCCTTGAGCCGGGAGAGATCACTTCGTGGGAACAGGTGGTGGAAAAATTTATGAAGAAGTATTTCCCACCAATTAAGAATGCTATAACAAGGAAATTAATAAAAAAATTTGAACAAGAAGATGACGAATCGCTCAACAATGCCTGGGCGAGGTTTAAGCAGCTGGTAAGAGACTGTTCACATAATGGCTTACCAGACTACCTGCAGATGGAGATCTTTTATCAAAGACTAAACCCTGCTTCGCAGACTGCTGCCAATGCGGCAGCGGCTGGTGGTCTGCTTGACAAAACATATGAGGAGGCAAAGAGTATACTTGATCGCATTTCCAAAAATCACGAGGATTGGCGGGAAAACGATCAGAGATTAAGAATAAAAGATAATGACGTAAACAACGGGGCCATTGCATCCCTGTAAAACTAGATGACTACGATGATGAGTTTGTTTCAAGGCATCGCACTTAATAACACGGGAGAGAAGAAAGGGCAGGTCAACGTAATTGCTCAAATGACCGCAAGTTGTGTCATTTGCAGAGACGCTCATTCGATGGAGGAATGTCCAGCTAACCCGCAGTCAGTATGTTTCATAAAGAATAATCCCTATTCTGATACATATAACCCCGGGTGGAGAAACCACCCAAATTTTGCGTGGAAAAATCAACAACAAAACTTCCAACCAGTGGCATAAAAAGGAGGGCCACCCTGATTTTTCCCGCAAAACAACGATCCAATGCATAGTCAAGCTAGCAGCTCGCAAACACCACAATTGTCGTACTTAGAGAGCTTGTTGAAGCAGTACATTGAGAAAAATGAATCAGTGCTTCAGAATCAAGCAATGTCCATTCGAAATCTCGAACTTCAACTGGGACAAATTGTGGGCAAGCTAAAAAATAGACCACAAGGAACATTGCCGAGCTCAACTGAGCTTCATCGCAACGTTGAGGGTACTGGGAAGGAACAATGCTTAGCAGTCTCCGTGCTAAGTGACAAAATGACTGCGAAAGTAAGGGAGGAACCCATCGTGACCAACTTGAATGCGGTGACAACCAAGGTCCCGTTGACTTATAATTCGGAAAAGCCGAAGAAAATGAATCCTTCAGAACATGAGACAGAAGAAGTCTAGCTACCACCAGCTCCGCAAAGATTGAAAGAAAAACAAAATGATGAAGACAAGATCACAACAATGGCAATAATGCAAAATGCTATGATCCCACCAAAAATGTGCGACCCAGGAATCTTCACGATACCATGCTCTATTGGAGGGGTCTACAGTGGCCAAGCACTATGTGATCTTGGGGCGAGTATAAACATAATGTCGCTATCAATCTTCAAATGATTGAGTATTGGCACACTCATGCCCACAACAGAGACTCTCCTACTTGCAGACCGATCCCGAATACATCCTAAAGGAAAGCTGAAAAATGCCACAATCTCAATTGATAAATTCATCTTGCCGGCAGACTTCCTCATTTTGGATTATAAAGCGGACGAAGATGCGCCCATCATATTGGGTCGACCATTCCTTTCGATCGGTTGCACTCAAAATGATGTGCGCAAGGGGGAGATTGTAATGAACATTCATGGAGAAAAGCTCTGGATTAAGGAAATCAAGATCCCAGAGGACAAAGAAAATAGGGAAAAGACACCGTGGACGTAAAAAGACCAGCTTGGAATAAGCAGTCCCTAAGTTACTATATAACTCAACCTCATCAGGGATGCAACTCTTTTGAATATCCTTTTTCCTGCAACAATACTTCATGAACTTTCATCATACTCGTTATTATCTATTATTGCAATTACTTTGATTGTTATCTGCACTTTTCTTATTCTAAAAAAAATGCTATCGTGTTGAACGATTGTGGTAAAAAATTTTGTTTTGTTTAAAATCATTTGACCCTCTCGATGTTTTTCTTGCAAATGATCGAGGCGAACAATTGCGGAGGCGCCACACGACGAAGCAACTTATCTTATTCTGTCACCGAAATCTAAAGAAAGAAGATCGTCGTAAAGCAAGATGTGTCAACAAACAATACGGGTGACAACACAAATTTGGGGGTTGTATTCTTCCCTAACTTTATTCCAAATTCTGCACTATCATATCGCATTTTAATTTTGAAAGTTTCATTACGGCATCCTCTTTGATTACTGCAATCATTTAACATGGATAAATTTAGTAAGTCATCGCATGTTGTCTCTTTGCTAATTATGATTTCAATAATGAAACACATGCTTCTATTTTTCATATATACTAGAGAACTTAATTTTAGGACAAGTCACCTCATGAAATATTTCTAGAAGTTAGTGGTCTGCTAGCTTTCTTTCAAATTGACCCTTTACCAAACTTCCTAAGAACATCACATGACTTCTTTATTTTTCGACCTTGCTATTTTTAGCTTTATGAAAAAAAATTATTTGAGAATAATAATTCCACTGTTAACGCAATGGGGAAACCCATGTTGGAGTTAAGTTATGAAGGGCACTTACCCGTAGTTGGATGTCCGCATGACACACGTGGGTGCAAGCCAAAATGAAAATAAGTAGCCAAGATCAACGCATAAATAAATAACCAGAACTCCGACCAAGTAGATATGAGTTTAGTCTGAGAAAGAGTGCATTGCTCATAGTTGGATATCTGCATGACACACATGGGGGCAAGCCAAAACGAAGGCAAGGAACTTGGATCAGTACAAAGTCAGGAAAAAAAATAATAATGTCAAGAAATATGCAAGGATAAAAACCATTTGACATCCCGGTGGAAAAGTTTTCTTTTTGAAATAAATCATGCGATGTCCCAGAATTGAGTAAAGTCTTTTTGAAGGTTAAACTTGCGGTCCCTAGGTTTTAGAAATATTTTAAGATGAGACTTGAATAAGAATTAAGGAAATTTTGGTGTATGGGATTTGAATGAAATATCCTTGAGAAATCTAGGAAAAGAGATTTTCGGTCAACTTTCTAAAGGAAATCTTTAGCTTATGCTTGAGGACAAGCATTGTTTAAATTTAGGGGTGTGATAACGGGCAGCAATGCATGTTATTACAGTGCTAAGTTATTAAACAATGTTGACTTGCGTTGGTAAAATATATAAGATTGCGTCCAAAAAGCATTAAGTTTATAACATTGCGGTCGCATGCGTTCATCGCATAGAAACGGTTAATTTTTGTATTTTTATGCAGAATATGCATTGATGCAAGGCGAAAAGCGAGATCACAAGAAATCAATGGTCGAGCACAGCATTACCGTAAGGCTTTGCAGTGATTTGTGCTCGTAAACATCTGCTCAAGAAGGATTGCCGCATAGAGCCGGCGTAACTTGGTGGGCACATCTGGGTGAAAGGCATAATTAATCACGATGGGACAGAAAGTTGATGACAATCGAATCCGAATTAAGTTGACAAGCCGCTAACGATAACAAGTACACTCAGCTTTTCGGTGACAAATATTCGGTGCATCAGTCAGAGAATTAAAGTCATCCCATATGTGCAATTAAAAGATAGAAGCCGCCTTTCACCCTGAAGCTCTATAAATACCGAAGGCATCCTTCACAAAAGGGGTTCACCTAGTTCAGTAGTTTTGGTTCAGCCAGTTCATAGTTTAGCCTTGTCCATAGTTATCCTTTTAATTTTAAGGCGGAGCAAGAGAAGGGAAGAGACACTGGAAGATCGCTCAGGGCAACTCGAGAGAGAACCCAGAGGCGTAGAAAGCAGAGAGTGGGCCGACTATCGCGAGAGCGAGACTATCTTTTGAACAAGAGTAGGAAAGACAGTGTAAAAGCCTGGGAAGCAATAGATTGCTACCAGGCTCTTTATTCTCTTCTTTCATTGTTATTGTGTATTTCAACTTTATATTTATACAATGGAAGTTCTTATTCTACATCTGTTCACTCAGCACACATGAGTAGCTAAACTTATCGAATGGGTTGAGAAGAACTAAGCTAATATGACCTAGGATCTTCATCGCATGCAATTATCTTGTTTTATGTTGTGCCCAACACCCTTTTAGAGCTACTCGAGAGAGAGTGAAGAAAGAACCTAAGACTTGAGAGAGCTAGGTTAGAATCTAAACTCGGGAGAGCAAGATTAGATCTGCATAAACAAGAGATAAGGACTTAGAGATAAGCTCTATTTGCCAACCTGCATCGCATGCACCCTAGAGATAGGTATGATATTATGTGGTCACCTTATTTGTGCTTGTGTCATTTTTTCATCGCATGGATAAGAATAAAAGCTTATATGTAGGTCCTATAGACTTATCACATATATCGCATGCATTCTAGCATTAGAAGCCATAGCATTTGCATCGAGAGATGGTTTACTATTGTATGTGTGTTGCATGGTCACATAACATGAACGCATCCTAGGAAGTGTTAGTCGAATCCCTTCTCAACCCGTTCACTGCATACTTATCGCATCTCCCATTTTATCAACTCTTTTCGAAACTCTGCCGCATTTGTTTATTTTATTTTATTACCGAACAACAAACCAAACAACTATTTGAGTTACCGATTACCGCAAAGTCTTCTTGAAAATTACCACCGCAAACTGTTTTCCCAAGTCCCTGAGTTCGACCCTGGACTTACCAGGAAACTCAGTGGGGTTTATACTTGGATTCCACTGAAAAAACTTGTTGCTCAATGCAATTCCATCACTGCATTTCATTCCATATTTCCACCTCATAAAATAACGCATCATCTACGCGATCGGGCAACCAATGCTAGGCACAAACACTTTACCCTAGCTAAATGATCGTTTAGTAAATACTACACGATCACATAGAAAAATCTACATGACCGTTTAGTTAAATCCCAATGATCGTTTACCTGCGGCTACACGACACGACCAACTCTAGGTCTTCTTCTTCGCTGAGAACCGCATCTTCATGCTTTGAAACTTCATCATGAACGACTCAATAAACTCAAACACTTTGAATTATAGACTCGAAAAACTCAAACACTTTGAATTATAGACTCGATTTCTTGTGAATTATAGACTCAAACACCCAAGATAAAAAGTTTGCTTGCAGAGACACAAAACTTAACAAACATTTAGTTGTCAAGTCCCCGGCAATGGTGCCAAAAACTAGATGTGCAAAAATTGGAAGTCAATTTTACTCGACAACCAAAATCCCATGGACGCATTATGCGATGCATGTTCCTAAGATATGTGTTGATAGTCATGCGTTGATGGTCATGCGTTGGAATAAAAATTGTGTTAATGAATGTATGTGATGACCATGCGTCCTGCCACAAGTTTTCTTGCATTCACGCCAAGTATAACATGAACGCAAGTTTCTCGGGTAATCCGAGGTCAAACACAGGGACTTGTAACTATATGTTTGCGGTGATATGCATACGACAGTATAAATAAAAGAATGAAAGGGATGTTGCTATGTTAATCCTACTCCTACTCCTATCTATCAGACAACGCAATGAGAATATGTATGAAAGGTAGAGATGCGACCACCTTGACATGAAAATAAATGTGTGGGAAAATAGATAAAATGCGGAGATGTTTTCATTGCAAAACTTAAGAGTGATCGCAAGGGCAACCCTAGTCAACGCAATCCATGCAATCATGCTACAACCATAAACGGCAAGTCATTTTCCAATGAAAATGCGGTGCTCCTAATTCTAGGATGCATGTGTTGAACGCAAAGTGTCTATAGAGCTTATTCCTAAGTCTCTACTCTTGTCCTATGCGATGATGCAAAATGCATGAAAGCAAGGTGACCGCATTCAATCGTATCCTATCTCTAGGATGCATGCGATGCGTTAATAACAAATAGTGCTCATTCCTAAGCGTCTATCTCTTGTATTATGAGTTCTAATCTGACCTTTGCTCCTATAAATACCCCAGTGACTTCTAAGAAAAGTATGCTATTTGATACTGGGCTAAGTTTTGTAAGATTTTAGAAGAGAAAAGGTTGAGCTGAGTGCTGAAGAGAAGAAATCTGGGAAGAGAATGAGATAAGGCTGAGAGGTGAATCTCATATCCGACCTGTCATATACTCGATCAAAGCTCTGTACAGAGACCCCTGCTACCGGTGGAGCAAGCCTGAGAGCGAAGCTCTTCCTACCATTGAAACCATCTTATCTGGCAAGCAGATCTCCATCGAATCTGTGCCAAGTCATTGGCACCAGATTGTATCTATTCTATCTCTCTTTCATTGTATTCCATATTTTCTTTATCTCTTCATTCACACATCATGTATCAAGCACTTAGTAGGAATATTAAATGTTTTGATAGATTTCGTTTACCATTTTCTGTCTATTTTCGTTCACCCATTAGTCACTTTCTTCATGATGTTTTCTTAATCCCTTGATGAGCAACATGAATCACCAAGAACTTAATATGTATTAAAGTTATAAAATACGTTTAGCTAAAGCATGCTAGACGGCATCTTCACCTGTGAGAGTAGAAGTGAAGATGTCATTCTGATCTACTAAGTGTTTGATACATGATGTTATGGTACTATCGAAACATTTAATATTTCTACTAGGGGTCTCGTTCTCTTCCCAGATTTCTTCTCTTCAGCACTCAGCTCAGCCTTTTCTCTTCTAAAATCTTATAGCACTTAGCCCAGTATCAAATAGCATACTTTTCTCTGAAATCATTAGGGTATTTATAGGAGCAGATCCTTTGACTCCGGCCTTGTGGTCCCCACGTGATGGTTATGGTAATTCCGAAGATGGAGGGATATTATTCCTTCTATTATGCAATCAGACCATCAATTATGCACAACTGTTAGTTGTACACGTGTCTCAATCTCTCGCGTTGCTCAGTTGCTTCTTTAGATCATGGGTTCGCATGCAGTGTTTGTTTTTATTACCGCATGTGATCGAAACGTAGCTCTGGACCGACTGTCACATTGCGTCGTTACTTCGGTAATTGTCTCTTCATGGTTGATCGACGAGCGCAATGTGACAGAGATGCGTTGATTAGTTTCTCATGAGCCTTGAGTGCAAGTGGTGACTTGGTCTCCTGCAAAACAGAGTAACGTTTGGCTTGTCCTCCATATGTTTGGCATTAGTGGGTGTAATTGCAAACATTTATAATTATTGTCATACTAGGTTAATTTTCATACAATTGGCTCATAATTACTAACTTTTGGCTGCAATATCTAGATAAGGTGGCATAAATAACTTGTATTTCTACATCACACCCCCAAATTTAGATATATGCTTGTCCTCAAGCATATCTTCTACTTAAGGCAATCATGCTCCATTCCTATCCTATATTTCTATGATCATTGGTTGCTCCGAATGTTACACTTAGGCACATTGTTTGACATCGCACTTCCCTTCTGTCCTTGCTAATTCTTAGCAAGCCTTACTTTATCCTTCTATGTAACAAAATTCTACTCAAAGACACTTTTTGAGTTTTCAAAATAGAAAGTTTTATCTCTTCTTTATCAAAACAACTTGATGTATCTATATGCAGTGAGCAAAACTTTGCGTCATTTATTCACTAAGAGATAGTTGGTCATGGTTACACTTTTCGTTTTGGCTTGTCCCCACGAGTGTCATGTGAACATCCAACTACGGTAGTGTGTCAGTTCTAACTTTAACTCATGATAATCAGAGGAGTTGTCCCTTGCATTTTTTTTTATTCAACGTTATTCTTGGAAACCCACCTTCGTTTTGGCTTGCTTCTATGGGTAGCAGGTGTCTCTGTACAGAGCTTCGATCAGGTATATGACAGGTCAGTTATGAGATTCACCTTTCAGCCTTATCTCGTTCTCTTCCCAGATTTCTTCTCTTCAGCACTCAACTCAGCCTTTTCTCTTCTAAAATCTTACAGCACTAAGCCCAGTATCAAATAGCATACTTTTCTCTGAAATCACTGGGGTCTTTATAGGAGCAGATCCTTTGACTCCGGCCTTGTGGTCCCCACGTGATGGTTATGGTAATTCTGCAGATGGAGGGATATTATTCCTTCTGTTATACAATCAGCCATCAATTCTGCACAACCGTTAGTTGTACACTTGTCTCAATCCTCCATTCTCGCATTGCTCAGTTGCATCTTTCGATCATGGTTCACATGCGGTGTTTGTTTTTATTACCGCATGCGGTCGAAGCGTAGCTCTGGACCGACTATCGCATTGTGCCGTTACTTCGGTAATTGTCTCTTCATGGTTGATCGACGGGCGCAATGTGATAGAGATGTTTTGATTAGTTTCTCATGAGCCTTGAGCGCAAGTGGTGACTTGGTCTCCTGCAAAACAGAGTAAAGTTTGGCTTATCCTCCATCTTTTTGGCGTTAGTGGGTGTAATTACAAACATTTATAATTATTGTCATACTAGGTTAATTTTCATACAATTGGCGCATAATTACTAACTTTTAGCCGCAATATCTAGATAAGGTGGCATAAATAACTTGTATTTCTACAAGTTATCAACCTTCCCAAGCCTAGATTCTGTCCTTAGACTACCCTCCCGAGTATCCCTAATGGACGAATGAAGCATACATAATACAAGACAATCACATAAACTTCGCTGACCTAAGATTGTTACTATCCCTAGTGAACAATGCATACCTTGCTTAATGCGTCCAACCACTTACCCTTTCGGGCAGTTGATTGTTGTTGACTTCAATCATAAATAAGCAATGTGTTAGCTCGTAGACAGGCATTGTTACATGCTTCATATTCCTAATCCACATGACTAAGTATGCAATACCCAAGCAATCTCACTAAGTGTTGTAATGAAAGTAAAGATGCTAAGCAAGAAGATGGAGACAGAGTCGAAGAAATAGAGAAATGCATTGAAAACACATTGTATTATTTTCTTAATTCAAAATGTCATACAATACAATATAGGAAAAGAAAGGAAAAAGAAATGACCGGTTGGAAGTAAAACTTTGCTTCCAGCAGATGTGTGCCAAGGCTGCCGATGGTGCCGTGGATGGGTAGAGGAGCTGACTCTCTCGCGATCTAGCTCCGGTTAAAGGCTCTAGTTGTCACTCAAAATGGATGAAAAAGGTGAAGAACTCTCAGCCATCTTCTCACGCAGTTTGTCTGGATCGTAGGGAAAATCCCCGGTTGAGGGATAATCTCCAGATTGATTGAATTTCAGCTCATCGGCCTCTATTTATAGAGTTTGGACCGTCGACAGCATTAATTGGACTGCTCTGAGTCTGACGTTCGGCGCGTCAGTCCTTTCTGAATCTCTGCCACCAACGGCGCGATAGGTGAAATGTCAGCATCAGCATTGGATTTTCTCGAGGTAGATGCGTTGATGCGTTCATTCCACCAACCTTGCATTGATCTTATTAGAATGCGTTGTCGTGTAGTCGCAATCATTCAAGCTGCATTTGCTTAACATTGCAACTTTACATGATGACCGCAATCGCTTAACGAGCACAACTCCCATGCATTGATCGATGTGTTGCGATGGAGTGTTTCTCCGCATGCGGTCATCTATTCAATGGACCGGTTTCTGCATTTGCGTTCATTTCCTGTATTGGCTACAAAAATAGAACATTGAACACACAATTGATGCAAAGTAATGGGCTGCTGAGATTCGCCATGCTAATCGATGCAAACTTCTTTTCTCATGAATTCCTATCATGATCAACGCAATTTCTGCCTAAAAACCTTCATAATTCTAAGTAAAAGGACTAAGATGGTATGCATTTCTACCCGTCATCAACCCTCAATCACGAACGCTCGATCAAACAGGAAGACAAAAATCACGAACGCTCGAACACTACTGATGTGTTGGTTTATCATGCGATGAAATGGTGTGTGGATGCGATAATTATGCAAGTTTTCCTAACATAGCCCAAGTATAAGCCTTCTTAGGGACCTGGTAGGTCTAAGGTCGAAAGCAAGGATTACTCAGACAGATATGCTGCAGATTCTCTCTCTGGTCTTATTATTATTTTAAGTTTAAGAAGTTGGGTGGTGATTGACTTTGGTTTCTTCAGGCGATGGAATTAAATGCAAAGCGATAGAGAATGGTGTTGTAACAAATATGCGTTAAAGGGTTGAGAAGAGGTTTTGCTAACATTTCTTAAGATATCTATAAGTCATGCGATCATGCTATACACAAATATTAAGCACTACATTTCTCAATGCATATTGACACATTTCCTATGTCTAGGATGCATGCAATGTGTAGGGAATGCAGCAGATAGAACTTATTTCTAAGTCTCTTCTACTCTTGCTTATGAGATCTAATCTGACTCTTTCAAGCCTAGATTCTATGTCTTTAAACTACTCTTTCAAGTACTCAAAGTGATGAATGAAGCATACATAAGACAAGATAATCGCATGAAGTGCATAGCTTAAGTCATGCTAGCTAAGTACTTCTCAACACATTTACAAATTTAGCTACTCATGTATGGCGTGAAAAGAATGAACATAGATTGAAATGTAATTTCCATTCTTGCAAATAAAATGTTTAAGTACAAAACAATCAATGATGCAAGTGTTAAGCCAGGTAAGTAGTGACTTTCTTCCGCTGGCGTTTACATGATTTTCAACACTTTAATTCTCTTCCAATTTGTAAACTCTTGCTCTTACAAGGGTTAAGTGTGGGTTGGTGTCTCTCTTCCATGCAATTTCGGCAGTCTCTCAACCTCTCAGAAAATTAATTCCCTCTTAAGAATTCCTTCCCTTGGTTTGGTAGCATTGAATGGTATTTATAGACTTCCAGACAAAATAGTTCTTCATCTCACTAATGATTGTGTGGATGGGCAGCATTAATTTCCATACCCTGTTGTGTCGTTTGATGGTCACCAGAGGTTCAATGGATTTGCAATAACATGGTCTTTAACGGTCGTCAACTAAATTTCTGATTTGACCGCTATCGACTTCACGTCGCATCATATTTTATCACATTAGGCCACCGCCTTTATGTAAGGTCATCACGTGATTGTCTTTGAAGTACCATTGGATCGCCAACTCAGGAGATCGAACTATCACTTTGTTCCATTGGATCGGCAACTTAGGAGATCGCACTATCGCCTTGTTCCTGCACAGAAATACAAGATTAACTCAGTTTAATGGCTTTTATCGATGAGAGTTAGCGATCACGATTTTTCTTTTAGTTTGGTGCGTTCAATTGCAATGTTGCCTAATTACTCTCGCATTCTCTTATTGTTTTAATAATTTGAGCTTTAATAACTTGTACTTCTAAAGTTATCAACTACAACCGCAACATAACACGATCACAACGACCATGAACACAATGATCTCCAAGACCATGAACACGGAGAACGGCCTCCAAAAATCTTGAACTATGTCGAGTTGAGTACGACACCAACACAATGGCTACCTTGGTCAAGCATAAGCTAAAGATTCCTTTAACAAGACAACCGCAAGTTCTTTTCCTAGACTTCTCAAGGATACTTTATTCAAATCCTATATACCAGAATTTCCTTAAGCCTTATTCAAGTCTCTTCTTAAAATATTTCTAAGACCTAGGAACCGCAAGCTTAACTTTCAAAAGGACTTTACTAAATTCCAGAACATCACATGATTTATTTCAAAAAAAGAAAATTTTCTACGGGGTGTCAAAAGCTTTTATCCTTGCACACAAAAATTTTCTTCATTGATATTTTTTTCTGACCTTACGCTAATCAAGTGCCTTGCCTTCGTTTTGGCTTGCCCCCATGGGTGTCATGCGGACATCCAATTACAAGCAATGCACTCTTTCTCAAACTAAACTCATACCTATTTGGCAGTAGAGTTTGCAGTCATTTATTTATGCGTTGATCCTGGTGACTTACTTTCGTTTTGGCTTGCCCCCACGTGTGTCATGCGGACATCCAACTACGGGTAAGTGCCTTTCATAACTTAACTCTTATCAACATGAGTTTCCATTGCATTTGACAGTAGAGTTGTTTATTCCAATAATATATAATATATATATATATATATATATATATATATTATATTGATGTAGAAATAGCAAGGTCGAAAATAAATACCTTACCCCCAAATTTAAAATGCGGCAATGTCTTCATTGCAAAAGATTAAAATAAGTCATGCAATGGTCATAGAATGTGTGTGTAAAAAGAGTTTGAAAGAAAGCTAGCAAACCCCTAACTTCGAGAAATATTTTATGAAGAAGACTATCTTAAGATTAAGTTGACTCTAGTATATATAAAAGACATAGAAGCATATTTTTCATCATTGAAATCATACTTGGCAAAGAAAACAGAATGTGGTAAACTATACTAATTTATCTATGTCAATGATTACGGTGATCAAAGAGGATGCGATGATAAAACTTTGAAAACTAAAATGCAATGTGATAGCGCAAAATTTGAAAGAAAGATAAGGAGGAGTACACCCCAAATTTTGCGTGGTCGCCCGCATTGTATTGACGCATCCACTTTGCGACGATCTCTCTTCTTTGGTTGCGATGATGGAGTAAGATAAGTACTTTGTGGGTAACATCCTCGCAATCCAGTGCCTCGATCGTTCCAAGAAAACAAAGAGAGGGCAAATTATTTTTTAAACAAATAAAACTCGTTATTGCATTTTTTTTTTTTTGTATGAAAAAAGACAGTAATAGTAAAATAAAAATAGATCAGGATTGAAAAGATTTAGTGAAAAATTCCGAGTAGTGGAGAAGAATTGAAGAGTTGATGCTTCCCAAAACTTGCGTCCCTGATAGGTTGCGCTCATTTGATAATGCAGGGACCACTTATTTCTGTCTGGTTTGTTCACGTCCATGGTGGCTTTTCTCTCTTTTCTTTGTCCTTTAGGATCTTTACTGCCTTAATCAACTCCCCTTCAAGTTGTATTCGAGATCTGTTCACGAGCAGGAGAGTTTCCTTTTTGGGCATTAGTGTGCCGACATTCAATTGTTTGAAGATTGATAGCGGTATTATGTTTATACTTGCCCCAAGATAACATAGTGCTTGGCCACTGAAGGTCCCTCAGATAGAGCATGGGATCGTGAAGATTCCTGGGTCGCCCATTTTAGGTGGGATCATAGCATTTTACGCTGCAGCCACTATTGCGATATTTTCTTCCTCATTTTATTCCTCTTTCAATCTTTGCAGAGACACTGGTGGTTAAACTTCTTCTGTCTCAAGATCTAGAGACTTAAGGGTGGACGTAACTTTAGGGTCTATTTTCTCGAGCTTCTCTAAACTATAGGTCAACGGGCCTTCAATTATCACCACATTCAAGTTGGTCGCAATGCGCTTCTCCCCTACTTCCACAATCATGTTGTCGCTTAGCAAGGAAACTGCTAAGCATTGTTCCTTCTCGTTACCCCCAATATTGCGAAGGAGCTCAATTGAGCTCGGCAACGATCCTTGCAGTCTGTTTTTCAACTCGCCTGCAATTTGTCCCATTTGGATTTCGAGATTTCTGATGGATGTAGGTTGGTTCTGAAGCACTGACTCGTTTTTCTCAATATATTGCTTCAACAAGCTCTCTAAGGACGAAGATTGTGGTGGTTATGAGCTGCTAGCTTGGCTTTGCGCTTAACCGTTATTTTGCGGAAAAAATTCGGGTGGCCCTCCTTTTTGTGCCACAGGTTGAAAGCTTTGTTGTTGATTTTTCCACACAAAATTTGGGTGGTTTCACCACCCAGGGTTATATGTATTGGAATAGGGATTATCTCTCGTGAAGCATACCGACTGTGAGTTTGTTGGCCATTCCTCCATCGGGTGAGCATCACCGCAAATGACATAACTTGCGGTCGTTTAAGTGATTATACTGACCTGCCCTTTTTTTGCTCCCGTATTATTAATTGTGATGCCTTGTATCAGACTCATCATCGCATTCATTTGATTTTGCAGGGATGCGATGGCCCCATTGTTTGCATCATTTTCTTTGATTCTTAATCTCCGATCGCTTTTCCTCCAATCCTCGTCATTATACTCTTTGCCTTCTCATATGTTTTGTCGAGCAGACCACCAGCGGCTGCCACATTGGTAGCGGTCTGCGAAGAGGGGTTCAATCCTTGGTAGAAAATCTTCATTTGCAGGCAATCTGGTAAGCCATTGTGTGGACAGTCTCTTACCAGCCACATAAACCTCGCCCAAGCATCGCTGAGGGATTCGTCATCTTCTTGTTCAAAGTTTGTTATTAATTTCCTTCTCCTAGCGTTTTCAATTGGTGGGAAATACTTCTTCATAAACTTTTCCACCACCTATTCCCACGCGGTTATCTCTCCCGATTGAAGAGAATATGCCCATTTACTCGCCTGATCACACAAAGAAAATGGAAACAGAGTTAGTCGAACTTCCTCAATTGAGATATTCAGGAACACAAAAGTGTTGCAGATGAAGCTCCGGAGGTGGGCGTGTGGGTCTTCGCCACTCCTTCCTCCAAACTGCCCAGCAGCCTGGATCATCTGCAACATTACCGGCTTCATTTCAAACCTCAATCCATCTAACGCCGACCTCATGATTCCTGGAGAGAAATCGTAGAAGTTAGGTGACGCATAGTCCCGGATGGGTCTATTGCGGTCATTCACCAGAAGGATGGGGTTGGCCATTATATTATTCTCGTTAGCGGCCCTTACGTCCAGTTTCTCTGTCATTCTTGGTGTTCTTTCTTGTTGTTGTTGGCGGTCTCTTAATCTTTGTCTAAAAGTCCATTCAATCTCCGGGTCGTAATTTTCCAGAGATTGAGAGTTCTACAAAGAAATAAAAAAAAAAAATTACCATTAGCACTATATTTTGCCGAAGTCCCCAGCAGCGGCGCCAAAAACTTGATGGCTTGTATTTATGAAGTGGAAATGTGGATGATATACGTTGATGGAATTGTGTTGTGCACTCAAGTTTCCCCAGCGGACTTCAAGTATAAATTTCTCTGAGTTTCCTGGTAAGTCCAGGGTTGAACACAAGAACTTGTGAAAACAGATTGCGTTGGTAATTTTTATAAAGACTTTGCAGTAACCGGATAAATAAATAAAGTGTTCGGTTTGTTGTTTGCGTTGATGAAAAGTAAATAAATGCAGCGGAGTTTGAAAAGAGTTGGTAAATGGGAGATGCGATGAATATGCGGTGAATGGGTTGAGAAGGGTTTCGGCTAACACTCCTTAGAATGTTTCATGCTATGCGATCATGGAACATGCATACAACAGTAAACCACTTCTTGGTGTGAATACCACGGCTTCTAAGGCTAGAACGCATGCGATATATGCTACAAGTCTACAGGGTCTACACATAAATCTCTATTTCTATTTATGCGATGACAACATGACATCCACATAAATATGCGACCACATAATATCATTCTCCTCTCTAGGATGCATGCGATGCAAGTTGACAAAAAGAGCTATCTCTAAGTCCCTATCTCTTGTTTATGTAGTTCTAATCTTGCTTTCTTGAGTCCAGATTCTAACCTATCTCTCGAGACATTAGTTTCTTTCTTTAGACTCTCTCTCGAGTAACTCTAAAGGGTATTATGCACAACATAAAACAAGACAATCCCAAGCAAAGAACTTCCTAAGTCATTTTAGCTTAGTTCTTCTCAACCCATTCGACTAGTTTAGCTACACATGCATATTAAGAGAGTGAACAAATGTAGAAATAGAACTTCCATTGTATAAGTATGAAGATGAAGTACAGAATAACAATGCAAATATAGAATAAAGAGCTTGGTAGCAATCTCTTACTGTCAGGCATTTACACTGTTTCTACTCGTGCTCAAAATATAATCTCGCTCTCGCGAGAGTCGGCCCACTTTCTGCCCTTACACCCCAAGGTTCTCTCTCAAGTTTCCCTAAGAAATCTATGGCGCCACCACTCTTCTCTGGCTCTGCCTTAAAATGGAAAGGAAACTATACACAGAAGCGTGAACTAAACAGTGAACTAATCAACTGGTTAACCCTTTCTCTAAAGAATGCCCTTGGTATTTATAGAGCATCCATGGTGAAAGGCGGCTTCTCTCTCCTGGTTGTACAGATAGGACAGCTTTAATTCCTGACTGATGCACCGAATAATTATCACCGATAAAGTTGAATGTACTTTGTGACTGTTATCGGCTGTCAACTTAATTTGAATTCGACTGTCATCAGCTTTCTGTCCCATCGCTCTTAATTATCCTTTCACCCGAATTTGCCCATCATGTTGTGCTAACCAATTTGTGGCGATCCTTCTCGGGTGAATGTTTGCAGGCACGATCAACGCAAAGCCTTGCGGTGAAGTATCGCTCGACCATTGATTTCCTATGATCGCAATTCCTGCATTGCGTTAATGTATATTCTGCACAAAAATACAAAGATCAACTATTCTAATGCGCTGAACGCACACAATATTACGAAATTGATGCTTAATGGACGCAAATTAACATATTTTATCAACGCAATCCAACATTGTTTAAGAACTTAGCACTATGATAACGAGCATTTCTGCCCGTTATCAGTATTTTCGGTGTGAGAATCCAGATGTGTGGGCTTTGTGTGGACTTGATTAGAGGAAGAGACCGAAGAAAGAACAATCGTGTAAACGATTGAGCAAGTGGGAGATGGCAAGGTCATTCGTATAGATGATGCCCAATAGTTTAGAAAAAGCTCCACGATTGTTGAGCAAAAGCTTCGCGATCGTTTAACTATTGGCTAGTTGAGTGAACTGTCATGTATTATCACTCCACGAGTCTCTCTTCAGCTATCATTTAGCTATTAATTTAATTCAAATATTAAATTAACTTTTCGCCAAATCCATCACCATGTATCCCTATTCGTAAAATTAATATTTAAATCATATTTATATATTAATCGATTCTCCAATTACGTTTAACTCCAAAATTAAACGTGTAATTATATCACATATAATTAGAAATTCCCTTAATTCGAATTTAAACGTTTCAAATCAACTTATCACGCTATTCTAAGGCTAATCTGTTTGTGAGCTAGTAGGGGGACCTAATGGACCTACAGATCATCGGCTCCAATGATCCAAGATTAATTGGCTAAACTCTTTACATCGAATTAACCCACATTCGTTAACTACCAGGTCACTTCATTAAAGCTCAGTAGTTGCACTCCCTTCACTATAGATATATTGTGTCCACTAGATATAACCATAATTAGTAAGTTAACCCTTTACAGGTTGTACATAATAACGGCTGGGTCAAAAGGCTATTTTACCCCTAAGATTATCTCTTGTTCCTTAAGTCTCACTAATCCTCTAATAAACAATTGGTTTGTGATCCGATCATCAAATTAAGTCCCACTTGAGCCAATGAGAGGATAGGGCCCCTTGTTCAAGACCCGGAATCAGCACTTAAGGGAACAACCTCTTTACTATCCCGAAAGTAGGTAGAAGTGAGTTCCATCTTGCACCCTATGTCCCCGGCTATCTACCCAGTCTTACCCCTAAAATGGGAGACTTATTGAGCTGGTGCTATTGAGCCAACCCTCATCTATGCAAATCTAAGGATAATCCCGAATAAACAGGAGTTCATAGTTAGCTCAAGATTAAGGTTAAGTTACCTAGGTCATCGCTATGAAATATTCAGTCTTAAACAGTAAACAACGTTATAAAGGTAGAGTGACTTATTTCTGAAGGAAATTAGACACAAGGATTTCCATGAGCAGGGAAAGATCTTTCCAAATTTCAATCGTATATGAACATTACAATTACAATCACAAACAAAAACATATAGTTATGCATAAAATAGAAATTACAGCATGCTTTATTACATGATCAAGGGATAGGACTAACAAACCTTTGAAGACTCATTTTCAAGTTCCTTGATCACGAACGCTCGATCACAGCTACACAGCAACATACGAACGTTCATCCAACATGACGGCTACACTATCCGAACACAACGAACTCAAACTAAGTGATCGCCACGGTCACAAACACCCCGAACACCGCAAATGGCCTCCACAGAACCTCGACTATGTCAAGTTAAGTATGACACTACCAAGAAGGGTACCTTGGTATTCTCGGTGTGAGAATCCAGAGGGTGGGCTTTGTGTGGACTTGGTTAGAGGCAGAAAACCAAAGGAAGAACAATTGTGTAAATGATTGAGCAAGTGGGAGATGAAAAAACCTATCGTATAGGTTGATGCCTAATCATTTAGTAAAAGTTATGTGATCGTCTAGTAAAAGCTATGTGATCGTCTAGTAAAAGCTATGTGATCATCTAGCTCATCATTTAGCTGAGTGTCTATCGTGTAAGAATACTCCAAGATCGTTTAGCTAACTCCAAGCTGTCGTTTAGTAAATCTGATTTACTTAACAACTATCTGTGAGTAATTTTCGAGAGTGGAAATCTCAAATTCACAGTTTTGCAGATCTTTTCTCTTCCTAAAATTAGGAAAACATTTTTCTTTTTATCTCACAATTACCATGAAACCACCAATAACCTCTCAATCAATTGGTTATTAGAGAAAAAGAGATAATTATCCAATACGTAATATTATTATAAATATAAATGATAACTAACTTACCATAATATATTTATAACTTAATATTTCATCTCATGAAACATATAAATCATAGTTCTTTTTCTATTCCATGGCACTTAATGTAAATCTCATTTACATTAACCCTCCTCTAGATGTATCTCATACACCATACCGATCATATCATATATAATCGAAATACCTCTTGTCAATTTGAACAATTCAAATCAATACCAAGAAGTGATCCTCAGCTTGAATCTATTGAGCTACCGAGGGGACCTTATGAACCTGTAGCTCGAAGCTCCAAAGATACCTGAATAACTGACTAAACTCTTTAATCATGGGATCCACCATCCGTTAACTGCCAGGCACTCCACTAAAGATTGACAACTAAACTCTCCTTACTACAAATATATTATGTGTCCATCTTAACCAATCCACAATATGACAACCCTTCATAGATCGCTCGTAAGTTGAGCTAGGCCAATAACCGTTATGCCCCTGTACTTACATCTAACTTCTTAAGTACCATCGA
Organism: Benincasa hispida; assembly: GCF_009727055.1. Classification (NCBI taxonomy): domain Eukaryota; kingdom Viridiplantae; phylum Streptophyta; class Magnoliopsida; order Cucurbitales; family Cucurbitaceae; genus Benincasa; species Benincasa hispida. Next base: position 27,928,779 of record NC_052351.1, on the reverse strand, counting down.
ATCCTCTAATGAACATAAGTCATAGTCCTACTATGACTGAGCCCTCTCTTCCAAAGAGAAGCTGTGGCCACTATGTTCAAGCCCCGGAATCTTCCCTTAAGGGAGCAATTTATCTATTTATCCCTGCTTCGAGGAAGGAGTGAATTCCATCTTGTGTAATTGAGTTCCCAGCTCCTAGATCAGAAAAGTCCCTAAAAAGGTAGGCATGTTGAGTTGGCAATCTGGCCACTCTCACCCATACTAATCAAAGGACTGCCCTCAAAGGCAGAAATTCCAAAACACTCAGGATTGAGGTCGTGTCACCTATAGTCGTTTAGGTGAGATGTAAGTCTCTAGTATCAACAACGTTATATATAGAGTCTAGTCATCTCGTGGTTTGGTCTTATACAAACTCTTTGTATAGGATGCCCAAGCTTGCTTGTCTCCACATGAATGGTCAGGATCTACCATCTGTAGTAGTTTACAATACTTGCAAACCCCTACAAAGCGGGTCGTATCCGTAGTGTCACCAGGATTAGGTATCCCACCTTAATCCTTATACTACATACCTATTTAGGTTATCACTTAAGGCATGATCCACTTGTATATCTCATATACATGCTTAAGTTTACATAAGATAACCATGGATCTTTTTTTTATTGGATATGAGTAAATGCCAGAATGAAATAATAATTATTTTATTCATAAAAAAATGTGTATAATTACAAACAACGAGACTCCGAGGGAATTAGGACACCAATCCCAACAATTTCTTAGTCTGATCTTATGCAAACTCATTGCATATGACGCCCTCACTCCTCATGTCACCACATGAACGAATCAGGATCACTTCGTTTGTAGCACTTTACAACTCCTTGTAACAGCTACAAAGTGGGCCGCATCTAATAGTGTTACCAGAATAAGGCACCCAACCTTATTCATATACTATAGATCATTTTGACTATTTACTTGAACCTGATCCACTCTTATGTCTCCGCATAAAGTTCAAGTACTCATATAATAGTCATGGATCTTTTAGTTTTGGATTTATTTCTAAAATGAAATAAGCAATTCATATATTCAATAACAACTTTACCGATTTACAAAATGAGTTTATTGTCTCTAAACCACAAGTTTTAGGACATAAAACCCAACAAGCCACCACTTGGACTAAAACTCCAGTGGTAACATATATATGAATACATTGAGTTTTTGACTTTTATAGAGAAATATAATAAACTAGGGCATCACATGCCCATGGTTTGCCTTTAGGTATCACATACCCATGGGTTTTCTCCCACTTGCCCTAAGTTATACAACCCGTAGTCCTAGTCTCACTAGGTGATCCTTAAACACTTTAGCTGAGAGGATCGCTGTAAACATATTAGTATATAGTGGACTTCTATTCAAAATATAAGGAATGCATCTTATTTCCACAGCTTCTTGTTTCTCGATCCTGTCACCAAGACCTGATGACTTAAGTTTCTACTAAACCCAAATAATGGCTAGGCTGTCATAGATTCCTCCCACTACATTGTTGTACCATCAACTCTTTGAGTAAGATGCATCTGACCTGTCCAACCAACTTTTGTTACAGTGTCAGCTTTAATCAATAACTCTTTATTGATATACACTTTGCTTTTTATGGAAACTAAATAATATATGGTGATCTCGTATACTTTTCAAGAAAAATTTAGCATTTATCAACACAAACACTTGATTTTCTCTTACTTGAAAAATATACTACTTTTGGGTTGCCTATAGATAGGCATGCCATCTGAGCGATATTCCAATACTTAAGGTTTCGACATTAACACATGTGCTGATCTATTCCAAATTTCTGAACTATGTAAACATCTTTTACATATCATAAACAGCTTTTATAAGCTCTCCATATCTCATATGGAGTTTCAGAAACACCTTAAAATGGAATAACGTTCAAAATGATTTAAGGCAACTAGATGTAGAGAATTGTCACTAGATTTCATGTTCTATCAAAATAGCCCTGGAAATCTCTGATTCTTTGTACTCTCTACTTCAATCTAATCAAAGTGTTTTGCTTATTTTACCTAATAATTTTTATACACCTTGAACCTTTCAAGTGTTCTAAACTTACAACTTAGGTAAATATAACTGTACTTTAGAATAATTACTGATATATTCATACCCTTCCTTATGCTTTAACATTCACCAGACCATAAAGATCTGAATGTATAAGCTTTTAAGGGATTTTGGTTTCTTTGATCATCTTATCTTCAAGATAAGATACATATAGAGTTAAAAGATTTGTCTTCTAACTTATTTAGATGACCACTTTTAACCTTCTTAATCTCGTTAAGACATGATGTGACAATCATCTTAATTACCAAAGATAAGTACCAGAATACATCTTTTCAGCCGTTTTAAATATCTAGATATTTGAAATGGCCTTGAACTTTGGTTGGTTTTAACAAAAGTTGTTTTATAGTAGAACAATATAAAATGTAACTTTTTCTAATGAACATTTAATTTATAACAAAAGATTATATACAATATGTCCTTTACAAAAGATAAAACAACTTTTATTACATTAATAAAAGTAACAGGATTCATCTTTTGTCATCAACTCCAAAATCTCCCACTGGTCTTTCTGAGATATTCTCCCATGTTTACAACCTAGAGCATTATCTCATTGCAAGCAATCCTCAAGAACTAGTTTCCTTATTTTGCTTTCTCCGTTTTTTTCTCTACAAGGTATTGTGGGTAGTTTCTCTTCTAGTGCCCATCCTTACTGTCATAGAAACATTTTCCTTTGTCTGCAGCTTTGGCATTGCCTTTGCGGCCAATAAAAGTTTTCTTTTTCCCTTCCACTTGTTCTTCTTCAAGGGAATACTCTCATACTTAGAAAAAGAAACAACATCAGTCTTTTTAGAGGACGATCCTCTTTTCTTAATAGCGGAAAAATTTACCTCTGCTTCTAGTCCTTTTGTTCTCAAAATGGACTGAAAAGCCTGTAGCTCATTTAGAAGTGTAGTCAGGTTGTATTCTATCTTGTTCATTAACATGTTGGTGAGAAATTGCAAGAAGCTCTTCAGAAGAGACTCTAGAATAAAACCGACTTGGCTTCTCTCATCTACGATAGCTTCGTTTACCTTTGCCACATTGAAATGGACCATCATGTCGAGGACATGTTCTCTAACAGAGGCCCCTTCTTTCGTTTGGCAGTTATAAACATATTTGATAGCATCATGCCTTATGGAGAAGGACGGTTGTCCAAACATCCCATGTAGAGATTCCATAATCTTTTTGTAGTATACATGCTTTCATGCTTCTTAGACAAGACATCAGATATGCTAGCAAGAATGTAGACATTCGCTTTCTCATTCGCCTTCGTCCATTTTCCGTATGCATCCCGAACAGTTTGGTTTGCATTTGAGCTTCAGTGGGAGGACACTCCTTTGTCAAAACAAACCTTAAATCGTCTATCACCAGTATTGTGTTCAAATTTGATTTCCATGTAGCATAGTTGTCCCCAGTTAATTTGTCCAAAGCCAACAATTGTACTAATGAACTAGTCATTCAGAGAATATAAGCAAATTCTTTGTCAATGAATTGTTTTTAAACCCAATCATGTTTTAGCAAAGTAATAATGTACCCAAATTTCATTATTTTTGCGATGATACTATAGCGAATCATAATAAGTTCTACCGAGGGGCAGTCAAATACTCTTTTAAAGCAAGACATTCTAAATACTATCTCCATAATACTCATATTTTAATAGTCATTTAGCTACCATTTTTTGTCAGAACTTACTAACACTTTAGTAATTCTATAAGTGTAACCCACCATTTTTAGACCTCAGAGGTCGGCCTCAACGATGCTACCGAATTGGAAAGTCAAGGTTGGAAAACGACCTCAGAAATCATATCCATTTCTAGAGTTAGAGTTGTTTTAAATTCTATGTTACAACCTTCCAAGGGGATAGCCGTCAAACAACTAGCAAAGTCGACTTAAAGACGACAAACAGGCGCAACATAGGAATCTCACGGTCCAAACCAATGGAAGAGACCGCAGGACACGCTGACACATATCCTTCACCCACTTACTATGAACTACTTCCCCCATTCACCTTGATCTTGACCCATACAAACACTTTTCGAATGGAGCAGTCGAGGTATAATCGACACGAAGCGTTGTATGGACCTCACAGTGTGAATTTTCTAGGGACGTGAGAGTTGAAATAAACATATTTTATATTTGATTTTACATTGAACAACTTTCCTTCATTCACCTTGATCGTGATCCCATACAAACACTTTTTGAATGGAGCAGTCGAGGTATAATCGACATGAAGTGTTGCACGAATCTCACGGTGTGAACATCTTAAGGACGTGAGAGTTGAAATCAACATATCATATATTTGATTTTATGTTGAACAACTTCTCTTCATTCACCTTGATTTTGATCCCTTGCAAACACTTTCCGAATGGAGGTCACTCTCAGGGTGACACGAAGCGAAACATGAATCTCGATTATTAACTCTTAGGGACGTGAGAGCTAAAAACATATCACATATGTTATCAGTTTCCCATTAGAGTGTTATTAAATTCCCACTAAAGTGTTCTAGTGACATATCATATATGTTATTAAACTCCCACTGAAGTGTTCTATTTGTTTCTGGGTAAATCTTTACTTAGGAATGTTCCGACTAATTAAACAACCTAAGTCATGGTGTTTATCTAAGTATAACATTTATATTTGGATTTAACCTATGATGTCTAAGTGATAAACCAGTTTTAAAACCTCACACCGCTCACGTATTGCTCATAAAACTGGTTAACAACGATAAACTATTTGGCCATAATAATAATAATAATAATAATAATAATCGGTGGAGCAAGCCTGAGAGGGAATCTCTCCCTACTATCAAATCCATCCTATCCGGCAAGCAGATCTCCATCGAATCAATGCCAAGACATTGGCACTTGTTTGTATCTGTTCTATCTCTTTCATCATTGTATTTCACTTTCTCCTTATCTTTTCATTTACACACCATGTATCAAACGCTTAATAGATATATTAAATGTTTCGATAGCTTTCATATACCATTCTCTGTCTATTTCTGTTCCTCCATTAATCATTTCCTCCATGATGTCTTTTCAATCCCCTGATAGTTAATATGAATCAAACAAGTACTTAATTTGTGTTAAAGGTATAAAATGCATTTAGGTAAGGCATGTTAGACGGCATCTTCACCTGTGAAAGCAGAAGTGAAGATGCCATTTTGATCTATCGAGAGAGGGTTAGAAGAATGTGTTAACTAAAGCGAGTAGTACTTCCAGACATGGAAGCAACCTTGCGTTCATTACATTATTTTCTGTTTCACCACAGACATGTGGGAGCGTGGCCGATCACTGAAAGATGTACGCCAAGAGAATAGCGGAACAATATTTCTAGCTTCAACGCAATTAAAAACTTGCGCTGTTTATATTATTTATCTTTCTCTTTCTATTCTGTTCATAAGACTTTTCGCCGCATTCCACGTCTTTGCATAACTTTCACAGCCAGTCTTGACCCCAGCATCTTATAACATGAAGCCTGTATCTTATATCATCTAGCTTAGGTTTATTGTATTTTATTTTATTATCGCATCTTTACTGCTTTACTTTATTTTATTGCAATTTATATACTTGTACAAACACATTTTCAAAGATTGAAAACCTAGTCGCATATATCATGAACATATCACAATAATCTAAAATAGTCCTGAGTTCGACCTCGGATCACACCGAGAAACTTGCGGTGGAATTACACTTGGTTCCATCATAAGGAAACTTGTGATAACGCATGGCATACTACGTGAACATCCATAATTAATGCATATCTAGCAGTAGTATCGTATTGTTTCGAGCCTAAAACATCATCAATCATACCTATCAGTGATTCGTCAACACTGCCCTACTTGAATCTCCAAGTTTCTGATTGAAGACACCTGCGCCTGCATCACCACATCGTTTTTATCCATGTATTGCTTGAGTAGGGACTCCAATGAATTACTAGTGTTAGAAGAGGATGGTTGATTGTGCGATTGTCTCTTTTGACCCTGATTCTGATTGTGGTGAAAAGGTGGAGGGTTTCCTCGATTCCCTGAATTGCTATTCTAATGGTTACTTGGCCCACCTTGGTTCTGATTCCCTCCCCAACCGAAGTTAGGGTGATTCCTCCAACCAGGATTATATGTGTTGTTGTACTGGTTGTTCTGGATTTCACATACTTGCTGCATGCTCGATGGGCACATTTCCACCGCATGGCCTCCTCCACAATTGACGCAACTGATTGCGGCTACTTGTGTCGGCGCATTGGGTTGCGCTGATCCTTGGGAGAGGGCACGTTGATTAAGCGCCATTAACTAAAGGATAGAGGTTACGCGGCCATCTGTGCGGCCAAAGTCGTCATTGTCTCAATAGGGACAATGGCAGTATCATTTCTTCTTCTTACGGAGCCTCTTCCTCCATACCTGTCATGAACCCAGTCATCCATATTCCGCGAGATGTGATGACCTTGGCCTCAGTGTATGTTTTATCCATAAAACCTCCTGCCACGGAGGTATCAGCAATAGCATGTGTTGATCTGTTCAGGCCATTATAGAATGTTTCCATCAGGACGCAATCGGGTATCCCGATATGCTGACAATTCTTCACCAGTGTTTTGAATCGCACCCAGGCGGTGTTAAGGGTCTCGTTATCCATCTATTCAAAGTTTAGCACGTCCTTTCGTCGTCTTGCGTTGACTGCCGGATGGAAGAACTTCTTCATAAACTGCTCAACCAACTAATCTCAGGAAGTAATCTCATTTGGCTCCAGTGAATGAGCCCACCTCTTGGCCTCATCCCACAAGATGTAAGGGAAGAGATATAGTCTGATACCTTCTAGGGTAATGCCCGGTATAGAGAAGTTACCGCACATCTCGACGAAACTGGTCAGATGGACATGTGGGTCCTCACCTTGCAGACCACCAAACTGCTCCGCATTCTGAATCATTTGGAGCATGATCGGTTTGATCTCAAATCTTGTGTTCTTCTCAACATCGGCCTTGAAATTTCGGGTGAAAAATCATACAGATGGGGTACCGCACAGTTCCTCATCGGGATGTTGCGGTCAGCCACAAGAAAAACAAGATCTTGCACTGGTCGTCTTACCCCCTGATTCACTTCGGGTGCCACATTATCATTGTTATTGTCTGCCATGTTGCCTCTCTTTCGCCTCGCTCGGTTCTAGCGTGCCCTTGCGCGAAATGTACGCTCGATCTCTGGGTCAGCCTCGAATTTTGGATCAATTCCAGTACTCATAAACTGTCAGACTGCTCTCCGTGATAAGCAGCCAGTACAAAGAGATATGTCCTGCAAAATATCACAAACGTATTCAACAATAACCATTACCAATCCCCGACAATGGTGCCATAAACGTGTTGACTTGAAATATGGTGAATGTAATGTGCATGCATGATGATGTGCTACAAGCTCATGTTGCCATAAACTTGTAATGCAAAATGTAATCTTATGTTGTGTTGTTACTCATGCACACTTTAGGCAATACTACTTTTAGATATATGCGTTGTTAACTAAATGCATGTAGTATGCTATGGAGTAATGCGTTGTCACAAGTTTCCTTACGCTAAAACCAAGTATAATTCCAACGCAAGTTTCTCGGATTGATCCGAGGTCGAACACAGGGATTTTTGTCGTTAATGTGTTACATATGTGATATATGCGATCGGTTGTTACAACTAATAAAGATTGTGTTTGTACAGGAAAGTAAATTGCGGTAAAGTAAAATTGTGCAAATAAACTAAAGTTGCAGTAATAAAATAAATTGCGATAAACCTAAGCTAACGTGATGCAAGATACAAGATACATGATATACATGAAGCTGAGTTCGAGACTGACTGTGAAGTTTATACAAGGATCGTGGTATGTGATGGCAAGGCTTTATGGAGGAATCAGAAGGAGAAAGAATAATTAGTACAAACATCGCAAGTTTGTTAATTGCGTTAAAGATACAACTAAGGTTCCGTTTTCCCTTGGCATACACTTCTCGATGATCGGCCGCATCCCCATATCTCTATGGTGAAACAGGGATGAACGTGATGAATGCAAGGTTGCTTCCATCTCTAGAAGTACTTCTCACTTTAGTGAACGCATTCTTCCAACCCTTTCTCGATAGGCGGAATGGCATCTTCACTTCTGCTCTCACAGGTGAAGATGTTGTCTAGCATGCTTTAATTAACTTAATCATTTCCTTAACCCAATTAATTCATTTTCTCAATTGTTGCTAATTATCCAAGGGATTAAGAAAACATCATGGAGAAAGTGAATATGGATTAATGGAAATAGGCAAAGAGATGGAGATGGAAATGATCATAACATTTAACTATAGAGTAAAGCATCTGATACATGGTATGAATGATAGACTAAGAAGATGAATACAATTGATGATAAAGAGAGAGAAACAAATATAGAAGAGTGTCAACGTCTTGACACAGATCTGGATGGTGGTTTTCCTTGCCGGCGTATGGAGTGGATGAAGAGAAGAGCTTCCCTCTCAGGCTTGCTCGTCCGGTAGAAGTGACCTTCGTAAGAGCTTCAATGGCGGGGATCAAAAAAATTCTTTGTCCGGAGACTCACCTCTCGGCCTTGTCTCTTAATTCTTCCGGGATCTACTCTGATTAGTCGCTCAACCAGTCTCTCTCTCAGATCAATATATACACTTTTCTCTATATTCAAGCATGACTTTTCAGTGCAATGGTCGGAGCTATTTATAGGCTAAGCTTGGACTTTTTGCATTGTGGTCCACACTTTATTGTTAAGGCAGTTCCTTAAATGGTGGAGTGAATATTCCTTCTGTTACGCAATCAATCCCGTCAGAAATGCACAACGGTCAACTGTACACGCATCAGAATCCTCCGCAATTGCGTTGCTCTTTACATCTTCAATCATTTGCCCGCATGTGGTTGAGATTACGTTGATCGCTTAGCTCTTGCTCGATTATCGCATGCGCTGTCATTGCGTTGATCATCTATTCATTCCTGAATGATTGGCGCAATGTGACGTAGATGCGTTGTTCAGATTATCTGAGCCATGAATTCATGTGGTGACTTGATTTCCTGCAAAACACACTTGAAATATTCTTTTCTACCATCGCAATGGTGTCAGTGGGTGTATTGACGACAATTTATAATTCTCGCATTTCTTAGCTAATTTCTATACAATTGACGTAACTTTCCTTTCTTTTGGCCGCAATATCTAAATAAAACAATATAAATAACTTGTATTTCTACAAGTTATTAGTCGTACTCGTAGTGTCACCAGGATAAGGTATCCAACTTTATCCATTTACTACAGACCATTTAAGTTATCACTTAAACATGATCCACTCGTGTGTCTCTACATACATGTTTGAGCTACAAGATAACATTGGATGTTAGTTTATTGGTTTATGGATTAATGCAACTAAATGTCAAATAAAACATCACATATTTTATTAGATAAATAAGATGTTTGTGCACTACAGTTACAAATTATAGGATGTTACGAGATTTAGGGCATCAACCTCAACAATCTCTCACTTGACCTAAAGCTAGTGGAGTGTACAATATAAAAGAACTAATATACAAAGTATACAAAACAATAAACTAGGGCATAACACCTAGTATAAATCTTCCACTTGCCCTAGTCTAAATGTAATTTGTCTTATAGTTGCAGGTGACCCTCAGACACCTTAGTCATTTGTATTTTAAACTATAGGACCCTACGAGATTTAGGGCATCAACCCTAACAATCTCCCACTTGACCTAAAGCTAGTGGATTGTACAATATAAAAGTCAAACTAATATACAAAGTACACAAAACAATAAACTAGGACATAACATGCCCAGTACAACTCTTCCACTTGTCCTAGTCTAAACGCGACCTGTTCCATAGACCTATACTTTGCAGGTGACCCTCAGCACCTTATTCGTGAGGGCCTTTTAAATGGATTAGCAATGTTGTGCTCCGAAACTATCTGCATGACAATCACATCCCCTCAATGCGTAATCTTTCGGATGTGATGATACTTTTGCTCTATGTGCTTCCCGCGCTTGTGACTCCTAAGCTCTCGGGAATTAGCCACAACACCATTATTATCACAATAAAGTTTGATGGGCTTTGACATGTCTGGAGCGACTTCCAGATCTATCAAGAATTTCCTGAGCCAAATAGCTTCCTTAGCAGCTTCATAAGCCGCTACGTACTCAACCATGGTGGAGTCTGTTAGGGTTGATGCCCTAATTCTCGTAGGGTCCTGCAGTTTATAAGCACTTGTATGAACAAACATTTTATGATTTATAATATATGATATTTTATTCATTCTTGTCTATAAAATATTTGATATTTTAGTTGCATTAACCATAAACCAATAAACTAAGATTCATCGTTGTCGTTGTAACTTAAACATGTATGTGGACACAAACAAGTGGATCATGTTTTAAGTGATAACCTAAATGGTCTGTAGGATATAGATAAGGAGGGATACCTTATCCTGGTGACACTAAGTGCTACAAATGATATGATTTTGATCATTCATGTATTAGACATGCGAGCGAGGATATTCTATACAAAGGATTTTGTATAAGATCGGACCACGAAATGTTTAGTCTCTTTATATAACGTTGTTCATAATTGAGACTTTCATTTCACTAGGATGACCATAGGTAACATGACCTTAATCCTGAATGAGTTGTGAACTCCTGTTTACGAGGGCGGTCCTTTGATTTTCATGGGTGAAAGTGGCCAAATCGCCAACTCAACAAGCTTACCATTTTGGAGATTCGTCTGATTAAGGAGTTGGGAACTCAACTACATAAGATGGAATTCACTCCTTCCTTGAAGCAGGGGTAAGTAGATAAATTGCTCCCTTAAGAGTTGATTCCAGATCTTGAACAATATGGCGCCACACCCTCTCTTGGCCCGAGAGGGGTTTAGTCATAGTGGGACTATGATCTATTGTTCATTAGAGGGATCAGTGGTACTTAAGAAGTTAGATGTAACTACAGAGGCAAAACGGTAATTTGGCACAGCTATACTTACGAGCATTTGTGCATACTATTAATTGGTTATATCAAATGAACAAAGAAATATATCAGTAGTGCGAAGAGTGCAGATATGATCTTTAGTGGAGTGCCCGGAAGTTAAAGAATGGTGGATAATGTGATTAAATAGTTTAGTAAGTTATTCACGTACCGTTGAAACTTCAAGCTACAGATCCATAAGGTCCCCTTAGTAGCTCAATGGATTCAAGTTGAGAATCAGTTTTTGGGTTAATTTGAAATCTTCAAATTAATAAGACGGAATTTGATTATATATGATATAATTAAATTAAGTCAATTGTATAAGATATAATTGATATAATATATTTGATACATTATTGTTTGATTGGAGGAACTAATATTTTAATATGATTCAAATATATTTTCTATGAATAAGATTCATAGTTATTAAATTTAATATAAATATGATTTATATTAAATGTCATAAAATAAAATATAAAAAAGAACTATGGTTTATATATTGTATATAATGCAATATTAAAACTATAGGTTATGAATATAATAAGTTAGTTATCATATTTATTTATATTTATTTATTATTTGATAATTAAAAAATCTTTTTCATTGTAACCACCCTTAGTGGGTAGTTATACGGTTTTATGGCAAAGTGGGATAAAGATGAAAATTGGTTTTCTAATTATTCTACGAAAAACACACGACTGACATTATTTAGCAATCGAGTAAGAGAGTCTTACTACACGCTCACTTGAGAGCCTAAATGATCAAGTAGCTAGTTTATGTGATAGACTTTCTCATCTACACGATAGTCTTTTCGTTTACTCGATCGTCTTTCTCCTTCATTCTAAACCTTCCCTCTAACCAAAATAAGTCAAAGCCCATCACTCCTGGATTCTCACACCGAGAATACCAAGGTAATCTTGTGGTAGTGTTCGGTTTGTTTGAGGATCGAGTTGCTGCTCGTTGTTGTTCGAGGGAGTGCGTGTTGTTTGCTGCGTTCGTGAACAATTGAGGGATTGTCTTGAAGAAAGTTTCTTCAAATTTATAACCTCTAATCTTTATTTTTATATCGAAAGCATGTTTTAATTTAGTTTATAGTACATAATTTATTCTGTATGATTGTAAACATATGCGTTCATTCATAATGGAGTTTGGACGATCTGCTTTTTCTCAAAGGTCCTCTGTAATCAAAGTTCCTTCAGAGTCAACAATGCACCCTTCAAATTTATAACCTCTAATCTTTGTTTTTATATCGAAAGCATGTTTTAATTTAGTTTATAGTACATAATTTATTCTATATGATTGTAAACATATGCGTTCATTCATAATGGGGTTTGGACGATTTGCTTTTTCTCAAAGGTCCTCTGTAATCAAAGTTCCTTCAGAGTCAACAATGCACCCCTGCTTGGTGCTCCTTCAGACTACTGCCCCTTTGTTAAGAGTGAACACTGGTCCTTATATGGATTTCTTAGAATTCTATCAGTCTAGAAATTAGAGTTTGTGTATCCTATAAGGATCAGATCCTTAGAACCATACATGAGCATGTAGTCCCTTGTTCTCCATAGATACTTGAGGATATTCTTAACGGCAGTCCAATGATCATATCCTGGATTAGATTGATATCTACTGACTATCCCCACCGCATAGCAGATGTCAAGTCTAGCACATAACATCGCATACATTAGGCTGCCAACAACCTATGCATAGAGGATCCATCTCATTTCCTTAACCTCTTCAGGTGTCTTAGGACACTGTTCCTTAGACAATATAACTCCATACCTAAAAGGTAATAAACCTCTTTTAGAGTTCTGCATTGAATACTTAATAAGCATTTTGTCAATGTACGATGCTTGAGACAGAGCTAGCATTTTGTTCTTTCGATCTCTAAAGATCTGAATTCCCAGAAAAAACTGAGTCTCTCCCTGAAATTGGGTCGTTAGCCAGTTCTTAACTTTAGTCAGTAGAACTACATCATTCCCAATGAGTAGGATACCATCTACATAGAACATTAGAAAAGCTACTGAACTATTGATAATCCTTTTGTATACACAAGGTCATCAACATTCTGATCAAAGCCATAAGATTTGATCGCAGTATCAAATCATATGTTCAAAGATCGAGAAGTTTGTTTCAGTCCATAAATAAACCGATTAAGCCTACAAACCTTTTGCTCTTAACTTTGGGTTATGAATCCTTCAGGCTGTTTCATATAAATTGTCTCCTCAAGATTGCCATTCAGAAAAGCAGTCTTGACGTCCATTTTCCAAATCTCATATTCATAATATAAGGTAGTGGACAGGAAGATCCGGATAGACTTTAACATGACAATAGGTGAGAAAGTCTCCTCATAGTCAACTCTCTCAATTTAGGTATAACCTTTTACCACTAGTTTAGCCATGAAGGTTGGCACCTTCCTATCAGCACCTCATTTTCTCTTGTAAATCCATTTGCAACCTATAGGTTTAACCCCATCAAGTTGATCTACAAGATCCTAAACCGAATTGAAGTGTATCAACTCCATTTCGAGATCCATAGCTCTGATCCATTTATGTTTGTCAACATCCTCCATTGCCTTCTTGTAAGACAATGGATCCTTTGTTGGGGATGATGCCCTAAAGTCTCGTGTCCTGTAGTTTGTAAATAGTTTGTACGAACGTTTGTGATGTATAATATATGATATTTACTTCACTTCTTGACTTTGCACATTTGGATGTTTTATTTGCTTTACTACAAACCAATAAACTAAAATCTCTGGTTGTTTTTATGTAACTTAAGCATGTATGTGGTGACATACAAATGGATTATGTCTTCAGTGATAACCAAAATGGTCTATAGTATATAAATATAGGAGGGAAACCTTATCCTGGTAACGCTACAGATGCGGCCCGCTTTGTGAAATGGTTACAAGTGTTGTGACTTGCCACAGATGGTATGATCCCGATCATTCGTGTGGGGACATACGAGCGGGGGCGTCCTATACAAAGAGTTTGTATAAGATCTGACCACGAAGTGTTAACGTCTCGTTATATAATGTCGTTCATGATAGAGACTTCACTTCACTAGGATGACCATAGGTAACATTACCTTAATTCTGAGTGAGTTGGGAACTCTTGCCATTGAGGGCGGTCCTTTGATTTGCATGGGTGCAAGTGGCCAGGCTGCCGACTCAAACTTACCACTTTGGGGATTTGTCTGATTTGGGAGTTGGAAACTCAACTATATAAAATGGAATTCACTCCTTCCCCAAAGTAGGGGTAAGTAGATAGATTGCACTCTTAAAGGATGATTCCAGGGCTTGAACGATGTGGCTTCACACACCTTCTCATGGTCCGAGAGTTGTTCATACATAGTAGGACTATGTTGTATTGTTCATTAGAGGAATCAGTGGTACTTAAGGAGTGAGATGTAACTACAGGGACAAAACAGTAAATTGGCCCAGCTGTTCTTACGAGCATCTATGAAGAGTTATCGTACTCATGATTGGTTATATTCGATGGATATAGAAATATATCTTTGGTAAGAAGAGTTTAGTTGTTAATCTTTAGTGGAATGTCTGGCAGTTAATAGATGATGGATCTCGTAGCTAAAGAGTTTAGTCAGCTATTCACGTGCCGTTAGAGCTTCGAACCATAAGTCCATAAGGTCCCCTTGGTAGCTTGGATACAAGTTGAAAATTAGTTTTTGGTCAGTTTGAAATGTTGGATACAAGTTGAGTCCATAGTACGAGCACTATGTCAATTGAGCTATGCTCTTGTTGGCATATATATATATATAATTTTGTTTCGATATGTAATTGGACGAGATGCATGGAGATGAAATTGACATACACATTTCACTTGAGATCGAATTGATCCCCATCATGTAATTAATACTAAAAAAAAGGTATATCCACATTCTTTCTTGAATAACATGCATATATTTACTTTCATGACTAAAAATTTGTTGTTGATTACTTAGTTTCTAGGATTTCTATACTATTTTCTCCTATCGTAGGTAGTTTATTCCAAATTTTGTGATCCATTTGTAGAAAAAAAATCATTTAATATAACTATTGTTTACTCACTGAATGCTCATTTTGTCTTTCTTTAATTGTAAAAAAAATATTAACTAACTTGACCATAACTCAATTAACTAAGATATTTATTCTCGATCAAAAGATAAGAAGTTTAAATGATTGATGACTTAATTTGGATATAGCTCACTGAATACATCTTTGCCTACATTAAATAACACCAATTGCCTAAGTTTTTTTTAGCACTCTTCCTCCAGATAATTCCCATTAAACATAATTAAATGCATGTACGATGTTTATTGAGGAAGAATTCTAACGAAGGTTAATGCAATAGATGTCTAGGGTTTCTACTTTCTCATTTTGCTTCTTTTGGTCTCAAAAGAGAAGAAAGAAAGCAATGGAATTGGAACACACGTCCCCAAAAAGGCACAATAAAATTTCACACTTTTTAATAGTTGAAAATTAGATACAAGGGGAAGAGTAACTAATGGTGGTAAGGGATACAAAGGCTTTAAATGGTTCTCTTCTCTTCACCATTTCCAGAAGACATTGGAACCACACTTGTACTTGTCCTTCCCCTCACACTCCAACTCCAAATCATCAGAGATAAATGGAACTTTCTGCATCAATCAAAAACAGAACAGAGAACTAACTTAGTACTCAGCAAAAACTCATCTCATATTGTCAATAATTCAGAAAAGCCAATAGTGATTCCAACTAAACTATGTCCAAACCTTTTGTTTAGCAAGATCTTGGCACCCTGTGAAGTTCTCTGGGAACTTGCATGTTCCAAATTCAACAGTGTATGCCCTTGCAAAGTTTGCCCCACTTGTTGCCAATCTTTTCTTGTCATTCAATTCCTGTTCCATGTTACAATAAAAGGGTTAGAAACATGAAGGATTTTTCATCTAAGTTCCTTTACTTTGATCCTTTCTTTACACTTTGAAATATTCTATTTCTATATCGGTCCTTGGCTTCAAACTTCAGCATAATATTCAACATGAACCTTAAAGACTTGAACTCCTGTTTTGGTCCTTGAATAGATATTTCTAGTTTAAGAAACTCTTAAATCACCGATTGACCTTATTGTAGAAGATCCTACAAGTGAAAATTAATATTAGTTGAAGAGGATATAACATTACAAGGTCTAAACAGAGGACCTCTTGAACCAACTACTCTAATATCATTTTAAATCATCACTTGATTCAAAAGTTTAAACTGATCTATGAAATTGAAGGCATGTTTGAAACCTAGGACTTTTTAGATCACTTGCTCTAATACTATCTTAAATCACCGATTAACCCAAACATTTAAACTAATGGGTGAAGATGGATTAAACATTTGGGTCAACTAAATTTGTCTTTCACCCACCAACTTAAACTTTGGGATCAATGGGTGAAGATGAATTTTTATATATATTTTAGTCAGCCAAATACGAACAGGTAGCTACCTTGTTAGCTTTACTCTTCTCCAGGTAATCTTCAATGACTCCAGCATTAGCAGAGGAGTTGGAGGCAGCCGCAGCCGCAGCAAAGAGCGTGGCTCCAAGGTAAAGAAGCGCAGTCCTCCTTCCTTCGTTCTTGGCTTCAGGAACCCTAGCCTGTTGAGCCCTAATCGCAGGCAACTTGTAACCCACAACCCCAGGAGACGCAACAGAAGGGACGGCGGTGAGTTTGGAGTTCAGATCAGCCGATCCAGCGCCGGAAATGGCGTAGTTGCAAGCCAGAACACTGGAATTCATGGTCGCCATTGGTTTGCAACTGATTGGACAAGCTCGGAGATGAAATTAATGGCCGTCAGTTGTTAATGGGGTAATGAGATTATGAGAGAATCTGATAAAAGAGGGGATGTTTGAGATGGAATCAGATAAGGGATTGTGGTGAGAGTGTGGATAAGGTGAGATTTCCTCACTCCCAATTGGCAAACCATGGCTGTGATTAGGGTTTTTGGACATGGAAATTTGTGTGGCAAGCTTCAATTTTGGACCCACTTTGAAATCTTTAACGAGTGCCGCCCAGTTGTTTCATTGCCACGAAGAACTCCTATTTTATTAATAAAATTGGCTACATTATTATTTTAATCCCTTTCAACTATAATTTCATTTTCAGTCCCTATTATTTGTATTAATTTTTTTCTTTAGGTTTAAAACTTTCAAATCATTTGGATGTCACATCATGTTAATAATAACTAGTAAAAAATATATTTTTAGTCCTCAAAATTTTAAAATATTACATTTTTAGTTATTGGTTTTGAGTTCGATATCAATTCATTCTTTAAATTTTAAAATATTACATTTTTAATTCTTATGTTTTGAATTTATTTTAATTTAGTCCTTGAATTTCAAATTTTATACTTTTGATTTCAATTTTCACTTAATAATCCCTTTCATAAATTAATTAAAAGAACTATAAATGAAATTTTTAGAAGTACAAATTTAAGATTAAAAGTATAACATTTTGAAATTTAAAAACCAAAAGAATATTTTTTTTTTCTTAATAATTTTGTTAAATTAGTGTCTAATAGGTTTTAGACCTCCAATTTTATGCTTGATAAATAGTGAATTTTCAATTTTGTGCTTAATAGGATACAGACTTATTGACATGTTTTAAAATTCAATAATCTACTAGACACAAGATTGAAGTTGAGATTTCCATAAAACGTGAGATTCAAATTTATATCTAATACATCAATTTTTAAAACTTTGAATATGTTAATAAACTATTATATACAAATTTGTAAGAGAAACCTATTAAACACCTTTAAGAAATCAGGGGCTTAATTTATAATTTAACTTAATAAATTTCCTACATTGTTTAACTATTTCATCTTACCTTATTATTGACGATATATTTAGTTGTTAAAAAGTCAAAATGAGCACAAGACAAGTCCATGGTTTGATTTAAGCGAGTTATTAAAGTTTTGGAGAATGGGTCAATTTTATCAGATCTCAACTACTAGGGTGTAAGGTAAAAATAGGGAAAAAAAAATACTTTTTAAGTCCCTGGTTTATTTCATGTTTAAATTTCTAAATGTTAAATCTTTTTAAATTTTGAGTTTGATTTTAATTTAGTTTTTAGATTTCAAAATGTTATAATATTATTTTTTATATTTAAATTTTGCTCCAATTTGGTCCCTATTTTACACATTTAAGATTTCATTAAATACTCCTTTATTTTTAGTGTAAGTGTACATTAATACATTTAAAATAATTAAAAAAATTAATAAAGTTTCACTATATATTCATCACTTTTGAAGAATTTAAAATTTCACTTCACAATTATTTTTAATTATTTAATAGATATTGACATTTATGATTAAAAATAAGTATTTAATGAAAAATTGAAATTAATAATGTATAATCTTGAAACTTAAGGACCAAATTGAAGCAAAACTCAAATATTAAGAGTAAAATTGTAATATTTTGAAACTTAAGGACTAAATTGAAACCAAATTCAAAATTTAAGGACTAAATAGAAATTAAATCCAAAACATAGTAGCCAAAAATGTATTTTACTCTAACAAATATAAATTTCGGAGAATGAGCCAATTTTTTTTAAGTGCAAAAAAAAAAAAAAAATCTCTTTTTAGGTAAAAAAAAAAGAAAAAATTACAAGTATTTGAAAAATAATTCCAGGTCTAAAGCAATCACAAAAACAAAACAACAGTTGAAAGACTGCCCTCAGCTTCAACTGTCCCTCGATTAAACTGCTTGAATTCAGCAATTATATTCTCCAAGTCCTACTTGGAGAAAAAGTAAAACATTATTATGAACAATGATGACAGCGTAGACAGATTATCACTTCATCAGAGACCAAAAAAAGAGTGAACTTCTTCAAATAAGCTACAGAACCAATCAAACTTGCTAGCAACTTTTAACTTTATTTTCTCAGCAATGGGATTGAATGTAAGTACAATGATAATCTCTCTCTAGCTTCTGGAGTGGCTACCTAAAATCAGTAAATCAGCATGGCAAAAAACTGCCTAACTAAATAATTCTACTCATACTCGAGCAAAGCTACCTAAAATGAACAAGTATCTGAAATGATCATATTGACAATGTTTTCTATATAAATATTCCTGCAAAACTCGGAAGCATCAACTCTGAATGTAATGTAATAAAGTAGGACTGTTTCCGCAAATGATCCCTGGTAAATTGAAGTGTATCAAAAGGGCCTGAAAAAGATTAAACATAAATTATGTAAAAATAATGCAGATGGCCAAGCAGAATTGCCAATGCTTTAAAATTAGTTAGAAGTCAAACCTCAATGGAAAGACTCGAGAACTACGCCTTCGTGTGGCGACATAATGAGTGACGTCCAGTTAATCTTGGCTGTCCTAGTTGTAATCTGTGCTTGTTAAATGAGCATACTTCAATCTTAAGTTACTCAATAAGGCTCCAGACCTTAAACAATCATTTGAGTTGAACTCGAAGTTTTGAAAGAAACCCAACGTTCAATGTCCAAATCCGTATGGGAATAAAACGGTGGACAAGTAGAGCAATTTATCTTATTGATGACAATCTTTTCCTTTTCTGGTTCTTCTTTTGCATGGCCTTTTTGACAGTATTGGACTCCGATGGAAGAGACACGGTAGATGATGGTTTCCTAAAACTGGTTCTACCCTTCCCAGAAGCCCATTTCAAGGGCAGCTTATTTACCACAGAGCTAATATCATTTGAAGAATTCAATTCAACAAGTTTCTGAACTTCATCGAGAATCTGATGGGTCCAGGCCATTGACACATCCAAAGCAACAGAATCATCCATTGGTAGTTTAGACATATTCATCAATATCTCCTCAAATGATTGAAAAGACATGGAAGGTTTGTAACCCGGGCAATTTTCACATACCATATTCACCTTGATCACATGTTTGCAAAGATTTCCTTGCATTGACCAAGAACAATCACAAAATGAGAATTCCGACCCTGGATTCCAAACTACATGTGAAACACTGGTGTCCTTTTGGCTCACAACTTTGGCAAACAGGTGATTTTCCTCATCTAAGGTAACTGAAGAATCTGGAATTTGCAGTGCACGGTGCCAAGAAGTAGAAGAAATATACTCTTCCTTCACATTTTGAAATGAATCACTTTCATCAGCATAGCGATCTAGCCAGTAGGTTGAATGCAATTCAGTGGTCAACTTGTGAACCAACCAATCCACCCTCTGAAAAGCACCAAGATGAGAGTCATCAAACAGTTTTGCCTTCAGCTTCATGTGATAGGCCTCAATAGCACCAGATGCCTCTTGGCTTGCAAGTGGAAAAGCTCTCATCGCAGAAAGCCACATTTCTGTAACGGTAAAAAAATATTAGCAAAAAGAAAATTTAGGGCCAAGTCTAGGTTAAACATGTGCCATCCCATCAAATATTAAAATATATAGAACTCTAAACGTTGAAGTACTTCATCAATTACTTTTACTTATTTTTCGGTGAGGGCAGAGATAGACTGAAATACAAGAAGCCTAACCAATCTTTGGCACCCAAGAACCCTTGAAATATTCCATGAAAGCGGTTTGGTCAGCAAAATCACGGGTAAGTTCTTCCAAAACAACCGAAGTATTGACTCCGTCCCAAATGCTGTACACTAATTTTCCCAGCCGCTTGAATATTTCCCTCTGAACTTCAATGCTACTGCATTTCCTAACAACATTTTTTAACCATGACCTACGAATGCGCCACAGGGAAAAAAGCACAGGACAACAGAATATGTCCCTGAAAAATGAGTCCATGTTAATCAGAACTATGTTTAAGCTACAGAGAATTGAGGAAGCAAAAAAACGAAGAGAAAACAGAGAAAGATTGGTCAACCTACATGATAGGATCAATCTCTGTGGCTGCGTCATCAATTAAAAACCCACTAACTTTCCATCCAGGCTCTACAGAATGAGCACGATCAAGTAAGGCTTTCATCCATTTGCAAACATCTGATTTCGCAAAGCTGCGAGTGATGATCCATGCAACAGGGAGTGCATGCTGTCTAGAGTCAAACACGAGAAGTGTACACAGGGGATACTGCACACATAAGGAAGATGAAGCATCTACAATTTTTAGATAAAACCAGAAGTGATTGATATCCACACATTTTTGTAAATTTTAAGGCAAGTTCAATAACCTTAAGCCTCTTAATGCCAAATGTTGAATCAGCAGCAATGAGACTACGATGGCCAAACCGAATCATCTGTTGCAATTGCCATTCTGTTTGAATCCCAAGAATGAAAGGATTTTCTTCTGAAGTATCCTGATGAAAAAATATGGACTTTTTATTGCGCTCAATCCACATGCTAATGCTAGCTTGATCATCCAGATCAAGCTCATGGGTAGACCGTTTGATGATCATCCCTAGTTTGTGAACATACTGGGAAGCAAGACTATTCGCTTTTGCATTTGAACCACAATATCGCTGAAGACACTCAAGATGTTTCTCCACAATGTTTGCCTCAGGAATTCCCAGGTAAATCATTGACATTGTCTGTTGTTGGATCTCATTACAAATATATGGAATCTTGTTCGCACCAGGGCCAATGGCCTCTCTGTCAAATGGCCCATGGCATACAAAGCCAGACTTGTTCACATGACGCCTCTCATTATATATTATAAGTGCCAGAGATGGACGAGCATACAGTCTCTTTACAACAAAATGGCAGGTACAACCTCGCATTGATTGAGGTCTAGCAGCACGATTTCGAGTGTTGAGCCTATATCTTCTACTAGGTAAAATACTTCCACCTTCCCCATAATTTTCTGGACCAAACGAGCACCAGTATCTTCACACATGCATAAAAGGGACTGTGTGTCAATGAAAGAAATCAAAGAGTTTATAGAAAGATACAATGTGGGAACCTATTTGAGGGTTACTGCGTAGGAACACTGCTGCTTTTTGTTTTTCAATGAAAGAAACTCAAGCTAGATTTTTCTAAATGAAAAATTAAATCCTTAATTTGCTGAACTTTTCTTCAACCATACTGCTTCATATAGTGCTGAAATGATGGTAGAAGTACTTCGTAATATCCATGAAGATGGAAAAGATTGCATTCGGGCTGAGAAAAAGATACTCCATCTTTTCTTTTTTTTTCTTTTCTTTTTTTTTTTTTTATTTAAATTGTGGGAAGCATGAAAGAGTGGAAAAACCCTAACAAATAAACCCAATAAGAAAACCCCGCTGTCAGGCTGTATCTTTGTAGGATAAATAAAAGGAGAAATAAGAAATATAAAAACTGCTATGAAACTTACTGTCGATATTCCAAATATTCATCATCCTTGAACTCTTTCAAGCTACCCCTCGATCGCTTCCTTCCCCTCTCAATATGAAACCGGGTCGGGCATTCTATATTAGTACATTCACCAATTATAAATGCATCTACTCGGGCATAAGGAATCAAAGCTACTTCATCATGGTGTTCAACAGTGCCAAACTTGGTCCAAGTTAAATCAGCTGAATAGAACTCTTCCTCTGGCGGATCTTGTACTTGAAGATCAAGAATCGATTCAACCATAGCCATCAATATGTAGCTGCCAAACTCCAATTCCTAGCAATCTGCAAAACTCGGTGCATGGAATAATGAGACTCCATAATCATATAATAATAAGCAGTCAAGAGAAGCTTAGATGCTTACTTCCTCACAGGAGAGGGATAGAGAGGATACTACAGGAGTTTAGTATCCCATTCCCAGGAAGCACAAGGAAACTTCCATTCTAGCCCACCCTCCACTTGAACATGTCAATCCTAATTTGTATTAGCAATTTACAGCCTCAAATCATAGATGTTGAAAACATCCAGAGGCCTCAGGCATTATTTTGATATCATTTAACTATAATTTGAGTTCTTAGTTATCTTAGTTTCGTATTACAAATACTCTATAATTTCCATGGGTTTGGGTTGTCAGTTCTATTAAGATATGATTTAAGAACTATCAGAGTGTGCTTTCTTCTTCCTGCTTAAATATTATTCTCATTTCGCCTTCTTCTATTCTACCAAAGTCGTCCTGTATCATTTAGATGAAATTCAACACCATCCCTCATAGAAGAAACCAACCATTATATTTCCACATGGATAAGACCTCTTCATAAAATGATTTTCCAAGAAAAGCAGTCCCTTAGAGCAATTAATCCCATAGAAATTTAAGTTTTAATCAAACTTCATTATCCCATATCTAATAATGCCACGACATGAGCTATTAGTAAACAAAACCGCGGGTCATTTTGGATAAAGAAGAAAAACAGAAAAAGGCCACAGCAATTTATCTTGTATGAATCCTTACAGAGCATCTTAGCTAGAAACGCGAATTCTGATTGCAACAACTGATCTCCAAAGTACTGAATTCAAAATTTGGCAGGTCTAGTTGCTCGACAGCATGTTGTTGTTTTGAAGAACACGCTTCAGCACACTTGAGAACAGAACTCAGAACTCAAGCTTGATTACTCCTTCTGGGAAATGAAAGCTTTGAATTGGGAACAAGTGGGGGTTGAGTGAAGATGCAAGCGTAAATGAAGAGTTGAAACAGAGGAGGAGAGGGAAGCGAAGAGAGGATGAGAAAGAGAGCTAAAACAGAACAAATTAAATGAAGAAGAAGTTTGAGTAATAAGCTGTGTACCCTAAGCAATCAATTCAATTATTTGAACAATTTAGAAAGGGAAAAAAAATGGCATAAATCATCATCTTCTTCATTAGTCTGGACCGAGAAAAATTACAGGCTAAGATCATCGGTCTGACTGAGCCCTAAGCCCAATGGGCTTATTATTGATTTGGCCCATTATATTGACCTGAATAAAGCCCAAACCAAGGTGCCCCATGAGTCGCCCCAATCATTATTGGTCTTTGTGCCATAGGTCCTCCAAAATTCAAATCACATCTAGTTGAAAATTGAAATATGCAAATTGGGAACAAAATCGGAGGTTGTCTTTTGATTTTTGTCAAAAATAAAAACAATAAGATATTTCACAAAAGCGCACATGATATATTTTTTCAATCCCCAAATTGCTCGTCGATTAATAGTTTTTCCAAGTAATGTGTAATTGCTATACCATATATAAATTCTCGATAAAAATACAATGTAAATAAAATCGTCTGTTATGAGACCTACAGACCTTGTATTAATTTTCAATAGAAATACAATGTAAATAAAATCGTCGGTTATGGGACTTCAACCTGATTCAAAAGATAAAGGTGCCTAATTTTTCTAGTTTAAAATTTGAATTAACGGTTTCATATCTGTTTTGATTTGATTTAACCACTTTTCAAATTTAGAACTAATAAATCTTTAATTTGTTTATCACCATTTTGATTTTAATTTATATTATATCTTTAGATTTTACGTTACTTTATTGGTTTTTTATTATTTTAAATTCAAAATTATTTTTTTATCGGATTTTACTTAATATTTTATACATATTATCATGTAATAAATTATATATTTCATTTAAATTTTATCATTTTTGTATTTTTTTAATCACATTTTATTCATCGTCATCTTATTAGGTTATTATACAATTTATCTATCTTTTTAACAAACAAATAAGTATTCACTTTTACAGTTTTTTTGCTATGCCTCCACAACGAGTTAAGCTTCTTTAGTAGGTTTTGTGGTAGATAGAGTTATAAATATAGTATAATTGTTGAAGCTTAAATGAAAAAGAAATTATAAATACAATGTAATTATAAATAAATGGATTCCGTTCTTAATTTTTCTCCTCAAATTATATTTGAATTTATATTTTATTATCAAATTAGATTTTATTTAACTACTTATCGAATTAATCAAAATAAACAAAAAACTTCCTGATTTTTCTCTCCAGTTTATATTTGAATTTATCTTTTATTATCAAAATTGATTTTATCTAACTTTCTATTTGTTTAAATGTTTGTTACAAATTCAATTGTATCTAAATACTTTTTCTTTGTTATATATATATTGTTATCAAATTAATTTGATTTTTTTTTTCATATTTTCGATGTTTTTAATTTTTCATATACACGGAAAAATGGATTGTTGTACTTCAAAAGAAACATATAAATAGGAACTAAACTTTTAATGTTTGAAACATGTGCGATATATATATATATATATATATTTATTTATTTATTGGTCAGTTTATTATTAATATTCATATTATTATTATTATTATTATTATTATTATTATTATTATTATTATCATCATCATCATCATTATTATTATTAAAATAAGATTTAAAAAATCCTATATCTCACATTCTTCATCTTCTTCACTTAGCCGCCTCCAAAATCTTTTTTTCTCATTATCAATCACAGCAACCTTTATAGAATTTCATCGTTTTGACTAACTTTTGACAACCACCCTTGCTAGGTCATCAATTTTTTTCGTTCGCATACATGTTTCTTGCTTTTGTTTACTTTGAACATCGTTTTCAACAATAACGTCTTGTGATATGATAGTGTTTAAAGATAGTCACATGGAATGAAGATGATGAAATTTCCTACAACTATTTTGGTGTCAAACACAATCATATTTCCAATAGTTACCTCATTCCGAATTTTCAATTCCTTCAAATATTCACTTGCCAACAACTTCATGGGTACAATCAACTTTTCTTTTTCTCACCTTGAAGGAAGTCCATCGTTGTAGGTATCCATAAGTTTCTAATGACCCCCACCGTCTGGTCGTCATCTTCCTTCGCATACACGTATTCTATAAACAATTGGAAGTGTTAAAGATCATAATAGGTGATTTTTAATTTTTGGTTCTAGAATGTTTAGATATTGTGTATTTATGATTCTAGAATATTTAAGTAGAGTGTATTTGTGGTATTCGAGTTGTTTTTGAAGCAGTATATCTTTGCATTCTCGGTTATACTTAATTTTGTTTAGGGTAGTTTTGTCATTTAATACTTAGTATTTTCTACTATATAAATTCATTTTGCTATTTTTATAATTTTGAAACATTTTTGTCATTTTTCTAAATGAAACTTTACAATTTTCTATTTCTCTTGTCAGCCCTATACAAATTTGGACATGGAAATTTAATTTATTGTGCTAATAAGAGAAATAATAAATTTTAAAGTTTCATTTGGAAAAATGGCAAAAAGGTTTCAAAATTGTAAAAATAGCAAAACAAATTTATTAGAAAATACAAATTGGTAAATGACCAAACTACCCCAGAGACTAACAAATTGAGTAGAAATAGACAATGCCTAAAAAACAACTCGAAAACTACAAATATACTCTACCTAAACTTCTAAAAACAAAAAAAAAAAAAAAAAAAAAACAATCTCAACCAAAAATTAAAAAACAAATAGCATGGCCAAAAACTTTGAAACATTTTCAAAATCTAAAAACCCGCCAATATGGTCATCACCAAGAAACAATTGGCAGCTTTTCAATGGACGGCCACGGTGGTGTGCATATGGTGTGATGGTTATAGATGGTGGCATGCGGTTGCTTAGAGAACTAGTCGATGATGAGTAAAAGAATATTTGATAGTCATGCAAACCAAAATGTAGCAAAGAAGGTGATGGTGAGAGAAAAAAGAATGGAAGGTTCTAAAGGAGGTGACCTAAGATGCAACTATGATGAGGAGGGTGTGCCACCATAGATTTTAAAGGAGAAGTTGCGAACATGTTATGGTTACAAGCTTGCTACAATAGGAAATAGGAAAGAGAGAGAAAAAGGGTGGGATGAGAGGGAGGTAAGGTAGAATTAGGGTCTTTAATATATATAAATATGTAGAGAAGAAAGTGCATAGATTTTTTTTTCACAAAAAAATATAAATATATTGAAACTTTGAAAATAAGGGTTAGTTTTTTTTCTTAAAAAAAAAACAATTGTTGGGTTATATGTCCTAAAACTCGCAGTTTATAGAGTTAAACATATTATATTATCAATAAAAATATTATTCAAATATTTCTTTAATAAAGTTGTTATTGAATCTATAATTGCACTTGTAAAGTCTAAATTCAATAAACTAAGATTCATGGTTATTACATGAATACTTGAACTTTATGTAGAGTCATAAAGATGGATTAAGTTCAAGCCAAAATGGTTTATAGTATATGAATAAGGTTGGAGTGTCTTATTCTGGTAACACTAATGGATGTGGCCACTCTGTAGTTGTTACAAACTATTGTAAAGGTTTTACAAATGAAGTGATCCTGATTCGTTCATGTATTGACATGAGGAGTGGGGCATCCTATGCAATGAGTTTGCATAAGATCGAGCCAATAAATAAGTTACTCTTACTTTATAACTCTGTTTACTATCTAAGATTGACTATTTCACTTAGATGGCCTAGGTAACTCGATTTTAATCTTGAGCTAACTATAAACTCCTATTTATTCAGGCTTATCTTTAGATTTGCATAGGTGAGGGTTGGTTTAACAATACCGGCTCAAAGCCTCCCATTTCAGGGGTAAGACCGGGTAGATAGCTGGAGACATAAGGTGCAAGACGAATTTCACGCCTACTTGAGGGATAGGAGAAAGATTGTTCTCTTAAGTATTGAATCCAAGTCTTGAACAAGGGGCCTCACCCTCTCTAGCTCGAAAAGGATCCAGTTTAGTGATTGGATCACAAACCAATTGTTGATTAGTGGAACTTAAGGAACAAGACGTAATATCAGGGGCAAAACAACAAATTGACTCAGTCGTTATTACGAATAACCTATGAAGGGTCGACTTACTAGTTATAGTTAAATCATGTGAACACAAATATATCTAGAAGAGAGTGCAACTATCGAGCTATAGTGGTGTGACTTGATAGTTAACAAGTTTTAGCCAATTAATCTTAAAACGTTGAAGCTCATGATTTGTAGGTCCATAAGGTCTCTCTATTAGCTCGTAAAACATGAACACCTTGAATTAATAAATTGAGTGAATTTGGAATGATATCAATTTGAATGGTTCAATTTGAAATTAGGGTTTGAATTTGAATAAGTTCAAATTCGAATTAGGATTTGTATAATTATATTTGATATAATTAATTAACGTTTAATTTATTGAAATTAAATGAAATTGGAGAGTTTATAATATTTAAATATTGATTTAAATATCAATTACATGAATAGGATTCACGTTTAAAAGTAAGTGTGTGATTAATTTAATATTTGATATTAAATTAATTAAATATGTTTAATTAATTAAAAATCAAATTAATTTTCAATTTTAATTCAATTTAAGAAATTGAATTTTGTAATTTTGATTTGATTAGTTATGAATTAATTGAAAAATTGGAGATTAAAATCTGGAAATTGGAAGTCTTTTGAAGACTTAGTAGATTTTTCCCACAAACACCTAAGGAGGAGGTGTTGGTCTTCCAATCACACACAAATCCCACTTCATTTTGAAGTAGGTGTTGGCTGATGAGTGCAGGCGCATGCTGAAGAGTAATAAAACTCTCTAAATTGTAGAAGAAAAGGGTTCTTTATGGAGTTGAGAAATTAGTTCTTCACTCATCTTCTTCTTCCTCTCAAAAATCCAGAAAAATCCATCACATAATTCACCCAATTTGGAGTTTCACCACTCAAATTTAAGCTTGAGAATAGTAGAAAAGATCTTTCGGTAGTTCATTGCCAATTTGGAGCTGAAAACAAGTGAAGAGCAGCTTGGATTTCAGGGAGAATTCATCAAAGGTATGCATATTGAAACTCTTTTTTGTTTTTCTGAAAAAAATGTTTTTTTTACTCAAATTAAATGTAATTATAGTATTTATTGATTCTGTTTGCTTCCGTTGCATGTTAGTATATCCTGTCAACAATATAAAAAAATCTTATAAAAAAAAGTATATAAATATGTTTTATATACCAATGATATATTGTTATATCATTAGATTACATTTTAAAAAGTATAAACTATATAAATAGTAATAATATACACACAAAAATTGAATGTGATAACAAAATATATAAACAAATAATTAAAAAAAAAGATAAAACAAGATCTGATAACAAAAATAGATTCAAATAGATATTGTTGAAGAAAAATCAGGAAGAATCTCTAATTTAAATAAAGAAACACGAAAAATAAAGGTTAAGATCGCATAACTTCATATTACAACTAATTTAAATGTAGATCAGTTAATCTCAACTTTATGCTATAATTAATTGTATTTGTAAATGTATATTCATTAATTTTCAAAGTGCACCGAGGACAAACTAGAAATAAGTTTAACTTTATATTGCATTTTAAAGTTAACAACATGTTTAAACTAATGAAAAATAGTTAGACAAACCAAAATTGGTAATAATGTGCTCAAAAGGTTGAAGAGAAAGTTCTGTTTATGCTGAATTATTATTATATACAATGTATTTGCAAGATTCATAGGTAAATTAGAGAGTAGTCAACCACCACACAAAAATCATAACTCCGATTCAGAATTTCGATTTGTTGTAGTGTCTAATTCTAATTCTCTCTATGAACAAGATTTCATCTCCTTTGGCCAGAAAAAAAAGAAATTTGATTATAATAATGAAACAAAAGAAGATTGAATCGTCATATAAGAACAAATGAAACGAAAGGAGGAAAATCGATTGATCGATGGATAGAATCATTTGGTAAAATCAAAAGACGAGGATGAAAAAAAATTGAAACTAAGAAGGAAAAAACAAATGTATAAATTCAATCTTACTTATGCATCAATAACAAACACATGATTTTTAGAGAATGAAATGTAAAATAACCAAAAATGTTTTCAGAACCTTAATAATTGTATAATAATATATAATATAATATGAGATAAAATGAAATAAAAATATACACTAAAAATTATAAAAAAAAAAATAGGAAAAAAATTGAATCTAATAACCATATGAATAAACAAATGAAAAAAAAGAATAAAATGTGATAAGAAGGTAACGGATGAATAGAAAAAAGATGAAACAGATATGTATAAACAAATGAAAAAAGGATTTAGATAAAATTGATTATTGTAACAAATAATCAAAGAAATAGAAAAGTAGTTAGATAAAATCAAATATGAAAAGATAGATACCAATAAGATATTTGGGGAGAAAAATCAAGAAGAATTATTTCAATAAGATATTTGGGGAGAAAAATCAAGAAGAATTATTTGTTTAAATAGAAATCTAATAACTCATGGGTTTACAATCTAGGGTTTCATTTATTTAGTTTTTTTTATTGAATTAGTACGTTTAAATCTGATAACTAAATAATTACATTGTATCCATAACTACATCCTTACTTCAACCCCAACAATTACCGTGTATTTATATGAACACAAACCACAAAATGAACGACCCCATTAGAGACAAAATAGGAATTTGAAAAATATCCCACACGTGATTTACCAAACATGTTATTATTTTTCGATTTTAAAATTTTTCCAAACGAAACTTAAATCGTGCCTATGTATTCAAATTCCTCTAATTTATTTCTTTACCATTTTTTTTAAAAAGTTCATACAAGGATGAAACCCAAATTTCTTGGACGAGACCCAAATTTCTTACATTTTGGTAAAAAAAATATAACGTAGTTTTGATGATTAACAATTTTATTAGATTTAAGGTAAATTGTAAAAAATGCCCATAAACTTTACACTTTATATAAAAATGTCTATGAAGTTTTAAAAGTTTTAAAATACCCTTCAACTTTTAAAATGAGTTAAAAAATATTCTTATCATTAGATTTGGATGGAAACTGTGAAAGTTTTGTCACAAAAAAAAATACTCATGAACTTTCATAAGTTTCAAAAATACCTTAAATTTAAAACAAAAAAAAGTTTATATGAACAAAAACAATTAATACCGTCTTACCTCTCTATTTTCCATCTTTTTCTCCCTTCCCTTCTTCAATACACTCTTACTCCCCTTTCATATTTGTTTATCTAAAATAAATAAATAAATAAAATTACACACTTTAATTAATATATATGAACTATAATAAGAAGAAAGATAATAAATAAAACACCAAGAGATTTTAAGATTTGCATATTTTATCAAAATTGTACAATAGTAGTCGTGTGTGTTAATAACCAAATACTTTATTTTGTACGATAGTAGTTGTGTTTGTTCAATTTTCTTCAAAAGTTTGTTTTTTTTATAAATTAATTTACCTAGTAAATATAAAATTAGATTTCATGTTTAATAGTCAAAGCAAGTAACTAGTATACAAGAATCTTGTTTATCATGAGGACCATAATTCGAATCTCTCTACAAGTTAAGATTAACCTTCGTATTATTGATATATTAGTAACTTTTTATAAGGTTTGGAAATTCTAATTTTTAACCTACCCATTAAATAATGATATATTGTAAACTTATTTGAGCACGACTGGAATAGTGTTCAAGTCAATTTGTCAAAAATCGACACCTTCATATATGGGAAGCTAAATGATGATCGACTGGGTTACATGTGATTGACTAAGAAGCTACAATATACTCATAAATAAAAGGTTAAACCTCATTGACAAATCAACCTTAGCCTAACAAAAGATTTTAAATGATAAAGGGAATCTATTTCGATCCATAAATATCAACTTCAAGAACTTGAAATATACTTTCATCAAGTGCAATTGCCTAAGCTAAACTTAACCTATTTAACCAGATACTAGAAGCTCTCCATCAACAAGTCTCCTATAATTGTTAGGGAGAAGGAAAAAAGGGGCCAATCGCGAAGGAATCAACAAAATGATAAACATGAGAAGGACAATATGCATTTCCAAATTCCAAATCTTTTAAAATGACCAAAGGAAGGGGTGAAGGGAGAGAGAGAAGGAGATGGCTATAAATTTGTTGAGAACTGTACCCAAAGTTCAGACCTCCATAACTTCAAAACCTTCAACCTTTCTGTTTTTCACCACCAGAAGGTCCTTCTCCGTTCCCTCATACTCTCCAGTTGCGTTAGCGGTTTGTTCAATGTCTTATGAGAAGGAGCTCGCGGCTGCGAAGAAAGCGGCCTCTCTCGCCGCTCGCCTCTGCCAGGTAATCCTCTCTTTTCTAATACTTTTCTTATTTTCTATGAAATTTGTACAATTCTGTAAACGGGTGCCTTCAATGCTGAATTCAATTCAATATTTTGATTCGAACCCTGCTCATGTAATCCTTTTTTGACCTAAACCCAAGTTCTCAATTCGTCATACATTTCCATATCCTTCTTTCTCTGGTTTTGTTATTTACAATTCCTATCATTGGAAATTTTCTTTCAATCTTGCGCTCTTGGAGATTTCTGTAATTAACTATGCATCTCTTCTTAAGCTGATTTTTTAATCTGCTGTTTCTGGTCGCAGAAAGTGCAGAAGGGGTTGTTGCAATCTGATGTTCAATCGAAATCAGATAGAAGCCCAGTGACTGTAGCCGATTACGGTTCGTAAAGCTTCTGTCACTCAGTTTGCGTATTTTGTTGTTATCTATTCCAAGCCTTTCAGTCAGCTAGTCTGGTCGTTAGATCATGGTAATACTTATAATAAACAATATGGGAATATATCTTGTTTCCAACTCTTTTTTTGTTTAAAAATACGATTATGGTTGTCCAGGGAAATCTATGTATCTTGATTCTTGACTAATACCATAGAGAATCAACCCACCAGACCAACCTGAGTCTACAATATTTGGTATTCCAAAATCTTAGGATGTTCTTTTGACTTCCAAGTGGAATTCCATTTGTTTCTCTAGCTTGAGTTTTATTATAT
The DNA here is from genome assembly GCF_009727055.1 of Benincasa hispida. NCBI lineage: Eukaryota > Viridiplantae > Streptophyta > Magnoliopsida > Cucurbitales > Cucurbitaceae > Benincasa > Benincasa hispida. The sequence goes on along the minus strand of NC_052351.1, from coordinate 27,896,095 downwards.
CTAGATACCGCATTGCTTGATCAGTGGCTGTGGCATTTATTTTGATCCACTTACCATAATCTCACGTTCGTTTGTAATTTTCATAGCTCCTACATGTATCTGATAATGAGTGGTTTCAAATATCTTCAAGGAAACTACTATTACAGTCTGAGTTTCCATGGAATGTAAATTGTGTTAACTAAGGAGATAAATGTCAACATAGAAGGAAATGTCAGGTTCTCAAATTATGAAATATTGAGAAAATCATTAAAGTAATGAAAATTTTGAAGTTTGAACGTATAAATAGTAAGTTATACATCATTATTATTATGATTTTGTCTTCGGCTTCTTCACTTCTTACGATCGATCCTTATTCCTTTTATTAAGACTGGGAAATCCCTTCCGAATTCTTGTACTGGCATCTAGATTAAAAATAAATTCCGTTAGTGCCTCATTGCCGCTTAAAGAGTTAATTTACTAGGACAGAAGTTGACTGGATTTTTGTTGCTCCTATGTTTCCAGGTTCACAGGCGCTGGTTAGTTTTGTATTGGAAAGGGAACTCCCTTCTGAACCTTTTTCATTGGTAGCTGAGGAGGTTCATATGTAGTTTGTATAATATTGTATGTAGATTCTATTTTCTTCGACTTATTTAAGCTAAATAATTTTGAAGTCTGGGGTCTCTAGGATTCAGGAGATCTCCGAAAAGAGAGTGGCCAGGAAACACTACATCGCGTTACAGAACTTGTAAACGAAATACTTTCCAGTGAGGGATCATATGGTGCTTCCACCTTAACGGCAGATGATGTGCTTAGGGCTATTGACAATGGGAAATCTGAAGGAGGCCCTACTGGTCAACATTGGGTTTTGGATCCCATAGATGGGACAAAGGGGTAAGTTAGCCAATCAGAATTCTCTCTCTATTATTTTGCACCCGTAATTGATGATTGCAAATGTCATACATAATCATGTAACTTCAAAGAATCTGGTAGCTTTTTGATTTAAAGAAGGGGTTTTAAGATCTACTCCTTTGAGAAAGTCTCTTTACACGTGATTAACTTTTATAGGATGATTAGTCTTTTTTGGGTGTTGAATAAATGAGGCGGAGTTGATTTCATCCAGTTAACCCTGTTTTTTAAATGTTTACTAATGAGTTCATATTGATGGGTTTATATGTCTATATCATGTGCATGTGTCTCTGTGTCTTAGATTTCTAAGAGGGGACCAATATGCTATTGCATTGGCATTGCTTGATGATGGGAAAGTAGTATTGGGTATCCTAGCCTGTCCAAATCTTCCCTTGGAACCAATTAGGAGCAACAATCAACATTCTCTTGTTGGAGATGTTGGCTGCCTTTTCTTTTCTACAGTTGGTGCAGGAACGTATATGCAGTCACTAACTGGTTCTACATTAACAAAGGTTCGTACTCCAATGAATTACTCTTCAGGAGTATTTTTATTTTTCTTTCTTAGTTGGAAAAAGAAAATTGAAATGAGATGAGGCATTTTGTTCCACTTTAGGTGAGTGTCAGTGCTACTGAAAATCCTGAAGAAGCATCTTTCTTTGAATCATATGAAACTGCTCACTCTCTGCATGACCTTACTAGCTCCATTGCACAAGTACGCCATTCTTGGTCCACATTTGATCTCTACCGGTTGTGTTTTATTCCTTGAAAGATTTATTCTGTCATTTGCTGAGATGATTAGTTACAAAACAGAAACTTGGTGTTAAAGCACCACCCGTTAGAATTGACAGTCAAGCAAAATATGGCGCCCTTTCCCGAGGAGATGGAGCCATATACCTTCGTTTTCCTCACAAAGGCTATCGTGAAAAGATTTGGGACCATGCTGCTGGATGCATTGTTGTTACAGGTGAAGTCAAAATTTTAGAGTTATTGAATCATTACTGTTAACATGAAACTGAGGGAAAACATAATTGAATTAATTTGTCTCTCGATACTTTCTATTATTCCATTATATGCAGATGGCGTTTTGCTTTGTTATGACATTTTGTTTTCGTTGAAAATTCTACAGAAGCTGGTGGAGTAGTTACGGATGCAGCTGGGAATGCACTGGATTTCTCAAGAGGAAGATATCTGGATCTGTACAAGGGTATCATCGTTACGAATCAGAGACTGATGCCATCACTTCTCAAGGCAGTTCAAGAAGCTCTTCAACAGACAGCTTCTTCAACCTTGTGATTTTTCGTACCCTTGATTCTGTTCAGATTGTTTTGAGCTCTGAATCCTTTTCTTCCACCCTCTCAACTGTTCCCTCAATTGCAACTACATTAGTCTTTCTGGTAGTTGTCTGTTTTTGAACTTCAACTGAACAAAATCTAGCAATAAAGCTCCTGTATTTGGGTTGTGCCCTCTCTTTATGATCATACCAGTAGACTAAAATATAACATCCCGAGAGTTTGAAGCGATGGATTCAAATTTCATGGTGGGTGAAAAATGACGAGGTTTATCTCTACTTATGTTATAAGATTTTACAAGGTAGTTATCAAAAAATGCAGAAAGAAGAAACAATCATAACATCAGAGATTGGTAAAACCCAATTAGGTGTAAATTACTTACGTCTGGAGGACATGATTTCCAAGAAAGATAACTTAGCTGTAATAGATGCACGATTATAGTGACTTTTGTACAACATAATCACTCAACAAATATTGGGAATTTCGTATGGATAGGTCAAATTTTGAGGTCCACTCGAAATTTGGCCCATCTTTCAAAAACACTCGAAATTTGGCTTGGGCCTTCTGATGATGTCAGTCACGTGTAAAATGTCAGTTTAGTCCTCAAAGCGTTCGGCAAAGCGTTCGGAGATGCGTGCGCATCCCAGTTTCCCGCTTGTTCATCTCGTTTCACACTCATTCCTCTCATTATTGTGGTTAATTTTCCACCAGTTTACATGTAATTGATAGCTGTTGTACGAATTTTCGAATACTTCGAAAAACTCACAATTCTTTCTAATCAATATAATGAAAAGTGTTGTGCACGCTAAGTCCCACTAAGATAACAAAATATTTTGACCAAATCGAGTATCAATCATTCTCATAAAACGCTATCTCTAAAAAAATTCATAACATTTAGCTGCAAAGTTTCCCAAATACCCATAAATTTATAACGTTCTAATCGCTGTTGAATTAACACATACCAGAAATTTCACATTCCAAGTAAGTATAAACATGACTGCGTTTTTCTCATTTACTTAAATCGTACGAGTCGTGACAGGAATAGTTTGTTTGTGAGTTGGTATTATGCTACTATAGATAGGCGAGAGGAAGAAACAAGAGTGAGGCTAGTCCAATATGAGGAAGGAAATATCGTGTACAATCTATTGAAGGAGAAAAATGAATGAGAGTGATTGTTAATGAGAGGAAGAAACGAGAATTGTTAACGAGAGTTTTACAGAATCTAAAATTTTAAATTTACTCGTTTGTGTATCGAAGGATGGAAGAGAAGCAGTTGTTCGTTCGATATGAAGGGTCATGGGATGAAAAGGAATAATGCTAGTGGAAGATGTTTAAAGGGTATCCTAGTGCCAGTGACATTGAAGTATAGTGAATTGAGAGATCGATCATTTGACCTTATGGAAATTAATTTTTCAGAGTTCAACTTGATAATGAGGGTGAAATATAGATTGGATTGTGAATGTTCTCCTGTATTTTTTATGAATGACCACGATATTAAATATCTGCCTTTGAAGTTGGATCTTAACAGATCACCGATATTCATAAGTGTTGAGAAAATTCATCAAGTGACAGAATTTGATGACATAGAGGCAAAATGTGAACCAATGCATGTGAGTGATATTAATAATGAATCAGATACTTTTCCATTGGTGGTGTTGATGGGAGACGACAACATAAATCCATGGGATTTGTATACTCATGGCCAGAAGTATGGCTGTATGAGAATGTTGTGAATGAGAATATCATGAATGAGTATGTTGTGAATGAGAACGTTGTGAATGAGACTCTGACTACTGAAAGGGGTGGTTCTGTCCTTACTTCGACCCTAATTCTCCATAATGACTTTGGTCATTTTATTGGTAATGTGCATCGGAGGATTGAGGCAGTAGAAGAGAGTTGTCCTCCTGAAGTTCGACCATCTGTGAGTACTGTGAGAAATGGAGACCTGCTCATGCAACCACATTCTTCATCTGGATTGGATATTGAGGAAGGCCAAATTTTCTTTTACAAAAACTATGTGGAAATGAGGTTTTCAAAATTGGTCATAAAGAATAATTTCAAGTTGCGACTTAGGAAATCAAACAAAAAACTATATAGTGTCCGATGTATCCACGAGACATGTAAGTGGGGAGTATGTGCAGTTAGAATGGATGCTTGTGACATTTTCCAGATCAACAAATATACTGCTCACACATGCTCAATTCAAGTCCTTAATCATGACCATAGGCAAGCTAGCACGTTTGTAATTGGCCAATTAATCAAGATAAGTTTGGTATTGGTCGTGTTGAAACCCCACGCCATATCATTGAGGATATGCGTCTGGAATATGGTGTGAACATAAGTTACGACAAGACATGGTGTGCAAGAAAAATTGCTTTCACTTTTGTAAGGGGTACCCCCGAGGAATCTTACGCCCTATTGCATGCTTATGGTGAATCTTTAAAGATTGAAAATCTGGGGACCATTTTTGAGATCGAACTTGAAGAATCTCAATATTTCAAATATATGTTCATGGCACTAGGTCCTTGCTTAAGAGGGTTTAAAAGTTGTCATTTGGTGATCGTTGTTGATGGCACTCATTTGAAGGGTAAGTACAAAGACACAATGTTGGTTGGTGTTGCAATGAATGGTAATAACCAGGTGTACCCTTCGGCATATGCTATCGTTGACAATGAGATTAACCGATCATGGAAGTGGTTTATGACAAATTTGAAAGCTACAATTGGAGAATGCTCTAATCTTGTATTTGTTTCAGATTGACACCAGACTATCACCAATGCAGTTGATGTGTATTCCTAACAACATTTCATGGACTTTGTACATTCCACTTAAAGAGGAATATCAATAAAACTTCAAGGATGAGGTGGTGGGCAAATTGTTTGATAATGCAGCAAAAGCATATTAGGAGTTCGCTTTCAAAATATATTGGGACCAAATATTGAAGTTCAAGAACGGTAGCTTTAGAAGGTATTTAGAGGATGCGGGTGTCGAGTGGTGGGTACAATGTTATCAATATGCAAATCGATATGATAACATGACGAACAATAGTGCCGAGTGTTTCAATTCAGTGACGAAAGAAGCGAGGAAACTACCAATACAACACTACTAGAATACATAAGGTGTTTGATACAGCAATGGTTCTATAAGCGGCATAATATTTGGTCAGTTGGCACATCAACACATTCAAAATATGCGAAGGAAATTATATCATTGGAATGTGAGAATGCCAGAAGATATTGAGTCAACCCAATCGATTGTTACAGGTTCCATTTGAAAGAGGTGGGTTAGACGGTATTGTTAGGCTTAACACACTTGATCATAGTTGCAGACAACTTCAGTGTTAGGAGATTTCGTGTTCACATGTTATTGTTATAGCTAGAGAGTGGAACATCAACCTATTCACCCTATGTAGTAAGTTTTATTCTGTGGAGTCACTTGTCCTTGCATACACAGAATTGATATCTCCACTTGGCCATGTGATGAAATGGAAGAAACCACCAGAGTATGCTGAAGTTATGATCCTTCAACCAAAAAGGGTTGTTCGAGTAGGATGAAAGCAGGTACAGAGGATCTCATCCGTTGGAAAACATTGATAGGGGTGTTCGAAAAACCCGGTAATCCGACCAACCCGGACCATCCCAACCCAAACCGCAAGGGTTGGGTTGGGTTAGATTTATTTTGGGTTGGGTTGTTGTTAAAAATGTTAAAAAATAATTAAATTCGGGTTGAGTCTCGAGTTACCCCATTTCAGGATCGGGTCGTAGCTAGAGAGTGGAACATCAACCTATTCACCCCTATGTAGTAGGTTTTATTCTGTGGAGTTGCTTGTCCTTGCATACACATAATTGATATCTCCACTTGGCCATGTGATGGAATGGAAGAAACCGCTAGAGTAAGCTGAAGTTATGATCCTTCAACCAAAAAGGTCGTTCGAGTAGGATGAAGGCAGGTACAGAGGATCTCGTCCGTTGAGAACATCGATAGGGGTGTTCAAAAAACCCGGTAACCCGACCAAACCTAGACTACCTAACCAAACCGCAAGGGTTGGGTTGGGTTAGATTTTATTTTGGGCTGGGTTGGGTTAAAAATGTTAAAAAAATATTAAATTCGGGTTGGGTCTCGGATTACCCCATTTCAGGGTCGGGTCGACCCAACCCGACCCGACCCGACTCGAATATATATATATATATATATATAAAGATTTTATGAAGAATATTGGTTTTTAATATATATATTGCCAAATATTACTTGGTCAAAAAAAAAAAAAAAAAAAAAACAGAACCGGTGACCCAACCTGGCCCAACCCGAAAATTTGGGTTGGGTTAGTGTCGGGTTGGGTTGACCCTCCAAAAAAGAAACTCAATAAGGTTCATTATTAGCCAACCCGAATTTTTGGGTTGGTCCACAAAAATCTTCCAACCCGGCCCAACCTGGACTATGTACACCCCTAAACATCGACCCCCGAGAAAATGCAAACGATATGGTGGTGTCGGCCACAATAAACAGACTTGTAATGAGCCACTCGTGAATATAGACAACCAAGTTTGTTAACATTCATAAGTTGTACTAATTTTTACATTCACAAGTTGTACTATTTTTACATTCACAATTTGTACTATTTTTTACATTCACAATTTGAACAAATAAGTATACAACTTGAAAAATACAATCTAGTAAATGAATGTATCAGCCCATAGCTCACAAGCATATTAGAATCTAAAATCTGCCATCTTCTCTTGAACCAACACCCCTTTTGTTGGAGATCCGGTAACCATATGCTCAAAATATTTTAAATAGAAAATACCACAATTTAATGTATTATGACCTTGTATATCTCCTGTTTCTGCATGATAAACTTGCCATGGGTCATGATATAAGTTTGGTTTCTTCTAATAAAGTATGCAAAAGTGAGCCGATAACGACAATGTATGTGTCAAAGGCATCAACATTAGTGCAATATCATTCATCGAGATGCATGATGGCATGAAATTGTATAACAATATCTGTCCTTTGTTCACGTGTAGTATCCAATCACAATCAGGATCCAATGTTCATGTAGGTTGATTACACTATATATCTAATCTATGTCAGCCCATCCTGGTTGGTGATTCGACTCCAAACCAAGTAGAAGGTTAGTTACACTATCTTATTTCGCCCATAGAGTCGCGACTTCTTCCTCGATCCTATTGTATATGGCTCTAAACAAGCTTTCGGGTGCCAAAAAGATCAAATGGTGCTATTGGCAAAGGATGAATTAATTGTTAATGAACTAAGTATACAAAATGAATGAATGAATTAATTAATTGAAAAAGCATATACATACCAATAATCCTGGTGGGAAATTCATAAACTTATGGATGCATATCGCAGGCTGAGTAAGCAACTTTCTCCTAAAAAACATAAATATGCTCTTAAGCACCTACAAATGAAAGTCTAACATGTTACTAACCAAAACAGAGTACATGTAATGATATAAAACTTGTATAACAAAATTAGTCCATACATCACATTTGATCCATTCATTATCCTTCATCAACTCACGAAAAAATTCTTTTGTGCTTCTACCCGTCCTAAACAAAGCCTCCATGCCAGGTACGTGAGGCTCTACATCATCGTTCTTCAGCCATTGTAGGAAGGCATTGAACATTTCCTCTGGATTGGATGGGCTGGATCATAACTAGCCCTATCAACCATATTAGGAGGACAAGCACCTAGATCGTAGTACTTCTTCTTCAACTTTGGTCTTTTCACTTCAATTAAAGGGGTATAAAGCTTAACCTCTTTCCTTTTCCTACCCGTACGTCTTGGAGCCTTAGTGACCTTTTCGGGTTTTTTCTCCACCTTGATCTTTAACTTCTTTTTTGGAGGCGGGATCGAGCGTAGATGGATATCATCATTTGTAGAGGATGGATCTGGCATAGGTGGTTCGATGGCAGTGGTGGTGGTGAGTGTGGCGTCAGTGGTGGTTACAAGCACAATGACAGTGGCGCTGGAGAGGCTGGGATCGGAGATAGGGTCGATAGGAGTGGTGCTCGAGAGAGTGGGATAAGAGATAGGGTTGATAGAAGTGGTGCTCGAGAGGCTGGGATCAGAGATAGGGTCGATAGGAGTAGTGCTCGGAAGAGTGAGATTAGTGTTAGGGTCAATAAGAATTAGGATTCCTCTCGACATGTTCTTCATCCACACTATCATGATCATGTTGCTCGTCCTCACCATCATGGCCACGTGACTCGTCTTCTGCACTGTTCTACATAATTACACCATATCATTAGTACGTAACGCACGAAACACACCCACTCATCCATAAATTGTGAAATATACATACCGAACATAATGTTTTCAATATCTCAATGATTGCTCACAGTTGTACCTTCACCTCCCCAAAATCAGACTTCACCTCTACCAAATCAAACTTCACCTCCCCCAATGTAGTCTCCACGGTCAAGACCCGCTTGTCTAAGATTTGCAAGTAGTCTCTACTCGGAATGCTCATCCTATTTGAGTTGACATTGGGCTTTGGTACACAACGATTTGACTCACGCATCTCAAATTTCGCTTCGTGGCAAGACGCATGCTCAAATTGGAAAGGCATATGGTCCCCCTCATGAGGTTCATGTCTGCCAGATATCTTCTCATGGTCAATGTCTACAGGTTCTTCTTCTGAGCTCCTTCACACTGACAACATCATATCTTCCTCCTAAAGCTTCATATACACTGGGTGTTCGTCTATTGGACAATGAATGAGAGCATGACCACCTTAGAAATCGAGGTACAACATTATCTATAAGTTGAACTGCAACTCTCCCAGCAATAGTGGATATAATCTCATATGCCCAAACCTATAAGACCATTTTAATTTATAAGAAAGTAATGAAATTTCATTACACATTTATGGTAAAGAAAATGTAAGAATTGATACCTAGAATGCGTGACGAAATTTGGTAGATTGCACTTCAGTATGTAACTTTTATTTGTTTTTACCTTCTCCTTGTACGAGGTTACTGGTGAGAGGAAAATGTACTCTTTTGATATGCGTTGATGGTCATGCATTAAACTGAAGAATATGCAATATGCGGTAATCTTGTATGCAATGACCATGCATTTCTATCACAAATTTTCTTGCTCTCTCACCAAGTATGACGAGAATGCAAGTTTCTCGAGATCATCCGAGGTCAAACATAGGGACTTGTAACTAAATGATGTTTGTGAAGTAATGCGTTTGAGGTGATGAATAAAAATAAAAAGAAAGAAGTTAATGGATTATGCGCTACTCCTACTCCTACTAAACAAATTGAGCAATGGAAGTTTAACTATGAGAATTGGTAGAGATGCGGCAACTATTAACGTGTAATAAGATGCATGGAGAAATAGAATTATGGCGGGGATATCACCGCATCATTAAGCTTGGTCGCAAGGGTAATCTCAGCTCGCCACACTAATGCATCGCACACCTCTTAAGTGGTCAGCCACATACTTATATCTCTATAACGCATGGTTGCGTTGAGCATAAGATTATTCCTATCTCTAGAAACACTGCTTACTTTGTTTAGCGAGCTTCACCACTTACCCTCTCCAGCAGTTGGTTATATCCACTCAGCTCATAGACAAGCATTGCGATGGAAGCAAAGAGGATTGGTTCACTATACTCGTGCAACACGCACCTCTCAGTGGTTTGCTACATGCATTATATCTCTATACCGCATGATTGAGTATGCGATAACTCTTGCAATCAACACTTAACTAATTGTGATAGAAGTAAAAGATGATAAAGTAGAAGAAGATGATGAAGATGGTGTTGAAGGAACTAAAGAGATATATTGATTACAAAATGTATTAATGTCTTAAGCCAAAATGTAATACAATACAAAGATAAGAAGAGAGGTGGATGGCTAGATGTAAGCAATTTCTTGAAGATGGTGTTGAAGGAACTAAAGAGATGTATTGATTACAAAATGTATTAATGTCTTAAGCCAAAATGTAATACAATACAAAGATAAGAAGAGAGGTGGATGGCTAGATGTAAGCAATTTCTTGCTTGCTTTCATCGGAAGTACGTCAAGGCTACCGGTGGTGCCATGGATGGGTGGTGGAGTAGTCTCTCTCGAGCTCTATCTCCGGCGAAGCTCCGGTCGTCACTTAGAAAGGGTTGTGAGAATGAAGAACTCTCAAAGAATGTCTTGCTCATGCTCTAATCTGTGATCATAAGAATCTACCTAAGGCAGAGACCGAGTAAGAAGCTTGAAACATAATAATACAAGATGAAATTCACTCATTTCCACCTTAAGGGTAAGTAAATGAGTGTTCTCTATGATGTCTTTGGAACTTGAACAAGTCCATTAGGTCCTCTTGTTAGTTCACTAGAGGATATTTAAGAGGGATGATTTGAATTGTTCAAATTAATTTGAGGAAATCATATATTAATGTGATTAATATATAATTGATTGTGGATATGATCTATAAATCAAATTAAATTAGAGAGTAATATTTGAATAAGATTCAATTAATTAATTCAAATGAATTAGATTCACAAGGAATTAATTAATAGAGAGGTATTACACATATACATACTATGTTTATGATAATTAAATATATATACATTAAATTTAATTTAATTTATAAATAGTTATTAATGTGCAGATTAAATTAAATAAGTGTTATTTAATTGTACTAATTAATTAAATAAGTGTTATTTAATTATTGTACTAATTAATTAAATAAATGTTATTTAATTAATTGGACTAATTAATTAATTAATTGTGGAAAAGAAAAATAGAAAAAGGATTAGAAAAAGGGTTTGACCCTTCTCTATATAAATACTTCCCTATGACCCCTTTGGGAGATATAGACATTGACAATACGCAATACACAAGTGTTATTGTGCAAAATTTTCTCTAGACCACAAAGAAAATCCTCTGTACCCTCCAAAAGCCTTTTCTGTTATCCTTCTCCCAATAGTTGGATACCACCTCCCCCTATTGGAATCCTAAAGAATAATGAGGTTAATCTCGTGGTAGTATTCAAGATTGTTCAAGAAATCATTCATGATCAAGATCGTTGGAGGAGCCGTTCATTGGAACTTAAAGAGGATTGTTCGTGAAGCTTGAGAGTCTACAAAGGTAAGAATGGTTTTAATCTTTTTCCCTAAAGCATGCTATATTACATGTTTATATTCTCTTTTAGTATACTTAATTTGTTTATGTAAAAATCGAATTGTAGGATGTAAGACGTTTTCACAAAACGCTTCTACTGCGGGATCCGATCCCTTTAAATATACCTATCAGAAACGATGACTAAATTCTCTCGTTCCCAAAACTACTTCATATGTTTTCAAAAAAGTAAGTGATTGTCTAACAATCGTGTAGGAAAGGGTAAGCGATCGTCTAAACGGTCGTGTAGGAAAAGGATGAGTGATTGTCTAAACGATCGTGTAGGAAAAAATTAAGTGATCGTCCATACAATCGTTTAGTAAATATCGGGAGCTAAACAATTGCTTAGGAAAAGGTAAACGACCGTTTAGTAAATAGCGTGCGAAGATGTAATCGGTAAACGATCGCTTAGCAATATCGTATATGTAAGCGATCTTGCAGGCACTATCGTATAGGCATTGATTTTCTAAGCGATGACACACTCTTTAACACAATGTCTGCGCATGTCATGCTTAACACGCCATCAGCTATTTATGCATCTCAAAATGATTTTTCAATACACTCATCCGTTATTAGAACAGAAGAGACGCTGTCCCATTTCCTTTATAACCGTCCAATGAATGTGATCTCATCATATTCATAACAAATAAATTAATATCATATATTAATTATAATACTTTCCTCCACTAGATATAAATCATATTTATATCCAATTTCCTCCAATTAATGTATCTCTACATAAAGTTAATTATAACATATTTAATTAACTCGTTCAGTTATATCATATATAATCGAACTCCCTCTTGTTAATTTGAACATTTCAAACTGACCCAAAAACTGACTCTCAACTTGTATCCAAGCTACCAAGGGGACCTTATGGACCTATGGCTCGAAGCTCCAATGGTACGTGAATAGTTGACTAAACTCTTTAATCACGATATCCACCATCTGTTAACTGTCGGGTATTCCACTAAAGACCGAAAATTGAACTCTTCTTGCCATAAATATAGTTCTATATCCATTGGATATAACCAATCATCAGTACGATGACCCTTCACATATGCTCATAATTACAGCAGGCCAATTTACAATTTTGGCCATGTATTTACATCTTCCTCCTTCAGTACCACTGATCCCTCTAATGAACAATACAACATAGTCCTACTATGTATAAACACCTCTCGAGCCATGAGAAGGTGTGTGCCGCCACATCGTAAAAGCCTCGGGATCAGCCCTTAAGAGAGCAATATATCTACTTACCCCGAGTAAACTCCATCTTATGAAGCTGAGTTCCCAACTCTTAAATCAGACGAATCCCCAAAATGGTAGGTTTGAGTCCACGCTCTGGCCACTTGCACCCATGCAAATCAAAAGACCACTCTCAATGGCAGGAGTTCCCAACTCACTCAGGAGGATGAGGTCATGTTACCTATGGTCATCTTAGTGAAGTGAAGTCTCAGCCATGAACAGAGTTATATGACAAGACATTAACACTTCGAGGTCAGGTCTTATACAAACTCTTTGTATAGGATGCTCCTGCTTGCATGTTCACTACACGAATGATCAGGATCAGACCATCTGTGACAAGTCACAACATTTGTAACAATTCCACAAAGCGGGCCGCATTCGTAGTGTTACCAGGATAAGGTTTCCCTCCTATATTCATATACTACGGACTATTTTTGGTTGTCACTTAAGACATGATCCACTTGTATGTCACTACATACATGCTTAAGTTACATAAAGACAACTAGAGATACTAAGTTTATTGGTTGTGGTAAAATAAAAAACATCTAAATGTGCAAAGTCAAGAAGTGAAGTAAATATCATATATTATGTTGATGGCACATTTTTTAAGTGTAAGTTTGGTGGCATGCTATTAACATCCTCGTCACTAGAACTCTATCATTATCTATGAGTGATAGACAAAGATAGAACTCTATCATTATCTATTAGATAGATTGTGATAGACTTCTACCTCTGTCTATCACTGATAAACAAAGATAGACTTTTATCCCTGTCAATCAGTGATAGACTCAATCACAATGATGATTGGTAGATAGAGATAGTGATATATCATTGTCTATCAATGAATAGTTTTATCTCCTTTATACAATATAATACAAAGTATTGAATTCAATTCAATTCAAAACAAAACAAGGACCAAAGTGATAAACAAAGATAGGCATCCATCTTTATCTATTAGGGATAGACAAAGATAGAGTTTTATCTCTGCCTATCAAAAGACAAAATGATAAGTGATAGACAAAGAAAGTGATATATCGTTGTCTATCAATGAAAGTTCTATCTTGTTGATACGATAGAATACAAAGTAGTGAATTCAATTCAAAACAAAACAAGGGCAAAACAAAGAGATAGACAAAGATAAATATCTATCTCTATCTACTTGTGATAGTTAGAGATATCTCTGTCTATCAGTGATGGACAAATGACATAATCATCTAATCATTTTTTGTCAGTATCTGAAAAGAGTCCTATTATATGCAACAAATTTTTTTTGAAGAAGGAAAAAAAAAAAACTAAGCAATTGATATGGAACTATGTACGCAATCACATCTCGAGGTGCCTAATCGTAAAAAACCTCTGAGCTTTGTGGCAATGTCACAGGATGGATACTTACCTTGAAAATCGACGATTAGATCAATAATGAAAATCAATAAAGAAGAAGAATGGAAGAAATCAACGATCAGATCAATAATGAAAATCGATGAAGAAGCTCCTGTCAAGGATGTAAACGAGATGAAGAAGTTGCTGTCGAGGATGTTAGAGATGTGAGACGAGAAATGACCGGGGGGTAATTTTGGAATTTTTAAAAAAACTGAAAGAAGCTTTTCCGTTGGCTTTTTTTTTTTTCTCTCTTCCCCTATAATATGTAAATAGTTTGTGTATCATTTTTGACAATTTCCCTCAAAATTATTACCATTTAACCGATTGTAGTGACAATGATCTTTAAAGGACAAATTTTAAGACTTAATATAAACTATTACCATTTAACTAATTGTGGTGCACATTATCTTTAAAGAACTAATTTTAAGACTTAATGAAAGCATATAAACTAAATTTGCATATTTAGAAGTGAGCAAAATAATATTTTGATCTAAAATATAATATATAAATTTCTATTCCACATGTTGGGGCATATAATTTAACTTACATTAAAATGTCAATATTTCCACATTTCCTTGAGTTCGACATCGATATTAGGAGTGAATCAATATTTCCATTATATTGTAAAAAATCCACGAAATACAAAAATAATCATCAAAACACCACTAATATGGATACAATATAAATAATAAACATATTAACTTATTTAAAAATCATAAAATATTTATTTACTAATTTAAATTTATTTTTTGAATTTTTTGTTTGTATAATTTTTCCAAAAATATCCATCAAAATCGATATTTTATCGATATTTTCATCAAAATTTTCATAAAATTAAGACCTCCATATTTCTATCAACGTCAACATTTTAAACCTTGGTTAGGAGACGTAACTTTCTTAAAAACCCAAAAAAAATCAAAAACTAAAAACTAAAAAATAAAGCATGAAATTTCTTTAGATCGACTGTTGGCTGATGTATGTGTTTAATCAACCTTCAGTTATTTCATACTGCAAAGATTTCAATGATGCAACTGAACTCAAATCAAAATCAGTCTCTTAAAGTTTTGACTGCAATTTATTTTAGAACTTTGATGTGACATTCGACTCATAGAAGGAACACTTACTTTATTATTTGATCAATATGCCTTATGGTCTTTATTCATAAACACTGTCACCATTCTCATATTTCTTCTTCAAGGCAGAGTGTTCCAAAACCCAATGACAGATTACAGAGGAAAATTAGATGGGTAATCTTGTGGATGTGTTTTGATTGTTTTTCTTAACCACTTTTCTTGCTCTTGGAGGTTGGAAGGAGGAACATCATACACATCTGTGAAAGCATCTGCCACAGGGGGCTTCTCTGATCTCTCTGCCAACTGAATTTCCTCTAATAGCTATTGGAACCAAAAACACAGTGAATTAAAAACGTACATAGTGAATAAGGATTCGTTCAATAACTATTTCATTCTTATCCTTGTATTTTAAAAAGATGCTTGTTCACTTACCATTTCCTTTTCTTTTAATCTACTTGGTGAAAGTATTTTCAAAGTTTTGATTGAGTATTAAAAACTTAAAAAGACTAAGTTTCAAAAATATGTTTTTACTTTCTAAATTTGACCAAAATCCAGAAGAACTTGAAAACGGGGATTTTTTTTTCGTTGGTAAAGAAGACTAGTGCAAAAATGATAATTTGGATGGTATTTTTGTAACCTTTTCTGGTCAGCAGTCCCTTTACTTTTTAGGTTGTTCTTTTTGTTCTCTTTTTTCACTTTTTTGGATTGAAGTGGTCTCTCGTGCGTGCATGCGCGCGTGAGTGTGTGGGTGCTGTGCTGAAAATACCTTGTTCCAAACAGAAAATTACCTGTTTTCTTAGGCTACTTCTAAGCTCTGCTTCAGCCTCATTATTCCACCAACCATTGCTTTCAATCCATTTCCTAAATCTAGAGACAGGGTCCTTTGCAACCCTCCACCATTCCATTTCCTCAGCTGGACGATACCTGGTTGAATCGTCTGATGTCGTGTGGTGTCCAGCTCTATATGTGAGAGCCTGTTAATGAAACAAAAGACATCAGATTATCATAGGTATCCATTTCAAGAGAGAGATTGTGAATCCTTATTACCTCAATTAAAATTGGCTTATGTTCTTGAATTGCCATTTTTCGAGCAGCTCGAACTGCATTATATACAGCAAGTGCATCATTGCCATCTATACGGATACTGCGAACTCCATAAGCCCGACCTTTTACAACCACCCCATCACCTGCAAAATAATTGCACGCTCTAAAATCTAGATTTCATAATACATTCTTCACAAGTGTAAATACTGAGAAGAATAAGATACTTCGAAACTGGTCTGAAATAGGAGTACTGATTGCCCATCCATTGTTCCGGCAAATAAAAATAACAGGTGCCTCCAAAACTGCTGCAAAATTTAAAGCGCCATGGAAATCTCCCTAATGTAACATGATAAAAGAAACAACAGAAAAATCAACCTTGCAACTTGGAAGAGTACAACTTTACTCTATAGATTCCATGAGATTTAATAGACCGACTTTCCATTTAAACCACTTATCCCCTCGAAAATCTACAAAAGTAATGTTTTTTCTTGGATAAGAAACAATTTCATTGATGAATGAAATACTCCATAGGACATACAAGAGCCTAATCAGAGGGATTACAATTTCAGATTCCAATTTGAACAAGGTAACTGAGGCTACAAAGGTAATGTTAGATGCAACAAATTTTCTAAGAGTTTTTCATAGTATTCAGTACCTCACTTGTTCCTCCATCACCAAAATAAGTGACTGCACAAGCATCTCTCTTATCCATCTTCATTGAATATGCAGCACCAACAGCATGGGGGATTTGAGAACTAGAAATTAAAGTAAAATATGACTAATAAGATTTGAAGTGTCAGAAGATCTGCTTAGAAGTTTTGACATATGGAGCTCAAATCTTACGCGATTGTTGATGCTACAGTGAAGTAATTGTGTCTCTTAGACCCATAATGGACAGGCATTTGCCTCCCTTTACAATAATCATATTTGTTACTGAAGCACTGGCTTGCAAATTCTTTCAGAGTGAAACCGCGCCATATAAGTACTCCTGCCTCCCTGTACTGTATGACATGGGAGAATTACACTTAGAATTATCAATCTCACTGATGTGAACTAATTAGATAAGATGCTAGTGTAAGCTGATAATGTTCTTTGCATGTGAGGATGAGAATGTACTCATATTACCAAGGAGGATGATGAGGAGGAGATATGAAGTAACCTGTGGGACAATGAGGTCATCAAATGACAGTGCTGCTGCAGAAGCAATGTTGATTGCTTCTTCTCCAAGGGAGGTCAAATAGAAGGATATTCTTCCTTGCCTTTGTGCTTCGTAGAAGATAGTGTCCATTGTTTGGAGGGTAACCATGTCACTGTACATCTTCATAGCAACCTCCTTGCTAACCTAAATGAAAAAAACTATCAATTTCATAAATGTCTATCATTGCACTTGGAGTTGGGACATGTTCAGCATACAATACCTGCGTAAAATTACTGTACATACTAGGCTGGCCGTTGTCATCAAGAACACGAAAGCAGGGTATCCGCTCCTCCTCACGATAAGGGATGAAACTCAGTTGAGAAGTAAATTTAACCTTTCCTCCTGGAAACTCCAAAACCTTGTACAAGAAATGCAAATTTCAGTTTCAACAGATGACATCAGGAACTTGCACACAATTGAATATCATCGAATATCATGAAATTGTTCACAATTGGTAACGGGAGCATAGAGAGATTTAACTTTTAAGATAAGACTTTGAGAGGAAATCTATATTTGAGCACGGCAGATGAGATCTCATAATGATGTTTGACCCCTTGTTAGATTCTATGTTTCTCTTTGTCGGTGATGGATCTTTCTGTGATTACCTACTAGGTCTTATTTTACTAAATTGGAGCTCCATTTATAATTTGTTGCTGAGCCCCCTTTTTTGTGGGGTTCTTTTAGGTATACCTTTGTATTCTTTGATCTGTTTCTCAATGAAAGTTTGGTTTATCATAATAAATAAATAAATTATACTTGGATGAAAAGATTCTGAATTGAATATTTTCCAGAATACATGATCTCAGTAAATACCAAAAAGTAAACTCTTTTTTTGCTCTTTTTTGGCATACATTTTCTACATTCCACACTACTCAGCGGAAGAACAACCATATTGACTTGTAACTCAAGGAGGTGGGGCACTCAAACACACAGAAGATCAAGGAATAACCTATTCCCCTCAAAGTCTTACCTAAAATCTCTCTCTGTTCAATAGAAATTCCTCTTAAAATCTGACACATAATAAGGGGGAGGGAGTTGACAAGCAGAATGAAAAAGAAAAAAAATACAGTTCAAAGCCTAAAGCTACATTGTCAACCAATCACTTTGCATTTTGAGAAAAGAATTATATAGATGCAGTCATCATAAGAACAAAACCCTCAGCTAAAGATTAAAAAATTAACAGGTATCTCATCTAAAAACGATTTGGGATTATAAAAAGATCATGGAATATGAAATTGGAAGACAGAATCAAAGTTGACCTCATCAAAGTGTATTCTACCTGATTGTCACAATCATCGTTGACAGAATCCAATTGTTTCCCCGCTTTAATCGATTCAAAACGACGAGCAGACAAATGGGTCGGCATATCTTCAGAATCCAAAGCTCCGGTTCCGATCTTATAAGCTGCAAATGAAGTATTACGAAGATGGGTTGAATAAGAGTTGAAGAAACCCATTTCCAGCGAACCCAAGAAACTCATCCCGTTTCTAAAATGGGGGATGATCTTCGTTGTTGCTTTTCTCACATGAAAAACCATTTCTGAACGGAGAGTGCTTCAGATTGGTGATTTGCTTCGGAGAAGACAATATGAATTTGTTGGGGCTCGTAATATAAATGAAGTGAAGAAAGGGATTTTGGTAAATTTGTTGCATTCGGACAGGTTTTACTAATTCCATTCAAGAAAGGGAAATGTTTATCTAATTTCAGACTCCACTGCCAATCGGATAAGAAGAAGCCATCGTATCGGCAGGATCGTATTTATATATATCCGTTCGAGAAAAATAGAACTACTCGTATTTATACATGTGAAAGTGTTCATGTTCTTCACGACACGTTATGAAGTTGTATTTGTTCTCCCTAAAATCATGTTTATGAGAAACTTTGCATTTATTTTCATAGTCTTAGGAAGTTATAAAAAGAGTTTTTTTTTTTTAAAAAAAAAATTATACTGATGATCCATTTTAAGAGTTGTTATAATTAATAACTCGCCACATATGAATTCTAATATTTTATTTACAATGGTCAAATTTAAATCACAATAAACATAACATAAAGATTTTATCGTAATAGGGATGACATTGCGTTTGTGATAGATTTAGCCATTCTTAACTTAAAGTGCACTATGATATAAGCAGGAAACTAAAATTCATACGTTTGTGAGGGACAAATCATCAATCGCACTTGTAAATGAGTCATTCGTATAAAAAACTAATATAAAAATGGTATGATTGAGTGGATAAGACCCAATTTGTCACGACTCGAGTTCAAGAGGGGTACATGAATGAAACGATATCACATTCGAATGCGAGAGATCCTAAGAACATAAAGTATGGTTAGGAAAGACTTAAAAAGAATTGAAAGTTACTATCTATACCAACAAGGAACACCTTTCTTTTTGGATATATATTATATATGATAATACCCAATTAATTGTTATAATACTTATTTTAAAGTTAGATTCAAGAAGAGATTAAAGACTTGAAAAAAAGATCTAGCAACGTCGAGTAGTGGTTGAGTGATTAAAGGATTAGAAAATAAAGATCAAAGAATGAAGATTCAATTACATTTTAGATTTTTTCAAAAAACTTTTTTATGTTTTTATTCTTTATTGTTTTTGTCATTTATAATCTATTTTGTTTTGACTTGCTAGATTTAAGCGGACTTGAAAATAAAATAGGTTGTGGGTTGGACTTTGTAAGTTGATACACACATATATGTATGTATGTATGTATGTATGATAATGCCCAATTAATTGTTATAATACTTATTTTTAAGTTAGATTAAAGTAGATTCAAGAAGAGAGTGAAAACTTAAAAAAAAAAAAATCCAGCAACGTCAAGTAGTGGTTGAGCAATTAGAGTAGACGGTAGGAAAGACATAGAAGATAAAGATTGAAGAATGAAGTTAGGATGAAGGAGATGTGAATCGTGATTTAGATAGTGAGAGAAAAAGAGAATGAAGATTTAGTTACATTTTTTGTTTTCTAAAAAACTTTTTATGTTTTTATTTTGTATTTTTTTTGTCATTTTTAATCTATTTTGTCTTGGATTGCTAGATTTAAATAGACTTGTAAATAAAATAGGTTGTGGATTGGATGAGCTTAAATTTGGAAAAAAAAATGACTTATGTCCTTCACGTATTTGGACATTAAAAAAAACTAAAAGAATAAGATACTTTAAATCATGTATCAGATACGTATTTGTCACGTATCTAAATATATCCGTATGACCGTATCTGATATGTATTTGATATTGATTTTCTGCATAATTAAATGTATATATGTTTCTTAGTATATTCTTAGAATTTAAAGTGAAAATATTAATAAATAACAAATCTTTTTGAAAAAATCAACAACGGCTAAATTTAAAATTTATTAAAAATATATAGATTAAAATTGAACATTTAAAAGTCCGTGACTAAAAGGTATTAGACTAAAATGGTATTCTAACAGCAGTTAATATATATAACAAATGATGGTTTATAATTGTTCGGTTTTTATGGCTACAAAATTGGAACCTTGTAACTTGAACATACCAACGGGTTAAAACATATAATTTTGGTCAAAAGAATACATATACTAATCTTTCACCTCATATGCCTTGAACAAAAAAAAAAAAAAAAAAAAAAATAGTGATACAATAAATTCAAATATTTTAAATTTTTGTTAAAGAATTATTCCCTAAGATTTTAAAAATATCTAATAAGTTTATGAAATTTGTATATGATAAATCCTAATAAACCCAACTTTATGATTAAATCAAAACAATTCATATCTTACCATAACCTTAAATTTAAGGTTTGGTTTAAATTTAAATTCGAATAAGTTAATTCACAATTTTTCTATTATCAACTTAAACATAATTCAATTATTTAAGACATTATTTCTAAAAAGAGAATTATTTAAAATTTTATAATTTTTGACTAGAAAGTTCATCCACATATTGTATCGTTAGAACTATGGAAAAAATTAGTGTCATACAATCTAAAGAGAGAGTAACCTAGATTTTGTCCAATTAAAGAAAATTTGGTGGTCAAGACAACTATACGAATGTAAAGATACACAACGACTTTGCTTGGTTTATTATAGGAATATTCATTTTGAAGGACACGTAATGACATAAAGTAACATAATAATTATATTGATGTATATTGACGTTCTCTCGAGATATTTCAAGTTAGGTCAATGTATGTTAAATAGTAGTGCATCTAAAATAATTGTTCTTGTTTAAACTAAAACTATACAAGATATTTGTGAACTCTCAATTTTGTATCCAATAAATTTATGAACTTTTAAAAAAATATCTATGAAGTTCATAAACTTTCAATTTTGTATCTAACAACTCTATTCCATTCCATGTCTAATAGATCAATAACCTATTTGACATATATTAAAATAAGAAAATTTACGAAGAAATGTCATACTCAACATGTTTGATGGATACACTAATTTTTAAAAAATGATAGATATGGTAAGAACCTGATATCTATTTGATAGTTTTAGAGTTCATAGAACTATCAAACAATTGTTAACTAGGAATGAGAAACACTTTGGGAGGTTTTTTCACAACGGGAGCAGTGAGCTTTGATGCGAAATACTCATTTATTAGTATTATTAAGGGACTGTTTGAGGGCCAACATGAGATGATATATCCCACATCCTATATCATCCTAATGTTTGGAGGCTCGTTACCTTATCTCACTAATTTTAATTGTTTGTGGGCCCATTTTCGGAATAGGTTTCGTGTCTCACCGTCATTTTCCTTCCGTGAATCATATATCATTTCAATGCTTGAACATACTCGAATGTTCATACTCTAAAAACTCTCCAAATATCAAAACTCTTCCCATCCTATATCATTTCAGTACCTCAAACCGTTCTAATTTGTTGATAAAATTATTACAGCTAAGGAAGCATGAATTTATCCTTTTATGAGTAAAAACAAAGTTGATGAAACAAAGGAGAGAAAAATTCATTGAAAGATCAACGAATTTTAATGGTTATCGTTAATAAGGGTGGGTCTCAATTAGGCCACGTTGCAGATTGTAAAGCTCTGGGCTCCTCCACCGTACCGCTTCCCCTCATATTTGGCGCGCAGTGTATCTGACTATGCATTTCGGTTACTGAAGTCTCTCTAATGGAATTTCGCATTCTGCAACAATCTCCATCGTGTTATGCAGGCATCTCTTTCTCTCCCCCACAAACTCATATTGCTGCATTGTTTCCTTAATGTCTTCTTTGTTCTGGATTGTCCTTAATGTCACGTTTAAACTAGGGTTTAAATTGATTTTGTCTATCTGGGTTCTTGTGTAAACCTCGTCTTGAATTGATTTTATCCGGGTGTTCTGATTTTTTTTTTTTTTATTAACGTATTTGATGATTGGCAAACTTATGATCAGATTTCACTGAGTCTTACCCGTTTTAGTATTTGTTATTCGTACATCGACTGCAATTTCAGTGGGGGAGCCTTCTTTACAACTTTGTTTGATGACTGTTCACAAGTTTTTTAGCAGGTTATTCGATTATTTGAATAAGCATTTCTGAATTAAATTGAACAGGAAATGTCTTTTGCTTGGTCCAGCCCCGTTTGAGAATTCGCAAGTTTCTTAGTTGGGCTTCCACGAACACAACGTTTTTGCAGAAGATATGTTCACGAAATGAACCTAGAAGAAAAACACAATATCGTTCGGAAGTTAATAGAGCGGCTGTACTCTGTTCGACTAGTTTAAATGACAGTCCATTGCCGCACTATGATAACGTGAAAATTATTTATTCTGTAGCTGCTGCCACGGGTCATAATCAGGTAGGTACCCTGAGTCTACTTAAGACCATGTATGTTCAATATACCTCGCAAATAAGTAATGTTATGGTAATTTTGTTTACTTGTTCAATATTCATGGTTTCTTCGGAGAACTCCCTTCTGTCTCAAAATTCATCAGATAATTTTGTTGTTGTGGTTTTCTTTAGCAGAAGGCTGTTGATGTCAGTTATACAATCTGGCCAAGGAATCGCTCTGAGCCTTGAAATTATCACTTTTAGTTTAGCTGGTGTGTCTATTGATCACTTCAAAACTTGTTGGATGTATATCAGACACTTGTTAGTACAATAAATATGTGCTATACACAAATTCAATATAGGTCCTCCAACATTTGTTAGGCAAGTATTGAACACTTGCCAAGTATACTAGACAAACACATTATAATATAAGACAAAATAATAAATTTTAAGAGCGAAATTCGTCAAACTCATGTTTTTAGCTTATAAATGATAAATTTATTGACTTTGAATTTTCTTCTTCTTTTAGAAAAATGATACGTGTTTTAATAAACTAGTCCTTGCCATGTCCGTGTTTTAGATTTCATAAAAATGATGTGTCACTGTGTCCTTGTTGTCTTGTATCTGTATTTGTGCTTTTAGGTTGAAATGGATGGTAACATTTTTATTAGATAGCAGTCTCTCACAGCCATGGAAAATTATATTTTGGTAGCTTAATTCAATTGAAAGAATTGTATTACGTGAAATTAAATGTCTATCTTATCGAACTTTGTATTTGAACTACTGGACCATCAAAGATCTTTCTGCTTTTCCCTACATTTACTCTTGCACTGTTTTGTTTGTTCAATTTTCTGTAACAGGAATCTCATCCAGAATCTCATCTCAGGGTCCCTGCAATAGCGAATGCTCTTGAAGATATGGAACTCACGCCTAAGGTAATATATTATACAACCACCAACGAGGGAACTTATTACTTATATAAAAGTAATATTGTTAAATCGAACCTTAATCAATTTAAAGTGGCATAACCTCATAATCATATTTGTTTTTTTCATCTGTTGGAAGCCAGAAATTATAAAAAACTAGAAAGCAGATTTCGAAGCCAATAAATCTCACTTAATCCCACATTGTAAAACACTAGAAAGCTGACTGTTCTTCATTTTTTTCCCTTGGCGTACAGCAAAGCACATTTGAACTTGCACTATAAATTATATTTTTGTTCTTATAAACTTCAGTTCCATTGGAGAATTGTATAACAGCCTCTCTTGCTTTTTTGGTAATGTGTTTCTATTATCCTTAGTTATTTCCATGATCATTCTTTTTTGGTACAATGTATTTCAGTTTCAAGGCACAAATGTCTTTGAACTTCAAAACTACAAACCTGCCTCAGTTGATGACATTGTGAGTGTTCATTCAAAATCTTACGTGGCAGGCCTTGAGAAGGTATCCTCTTGGTATCTATTATTTCCAAGTTTTGGGTCATTCTATTGCTAAAGTTGATGTAAAGAAATTTTGGAATCACTTTCAGAACATATCTATCTAATTTATTGATATCAATCTTGTCATTGTGCTTTCTTTTTTTTTTTTTTTTTTTTTTTTTTTTTTTTTTTTTTTTTTTTTTTTTTTTTTTTTTTGCTACTATAGCCTGTAGACCATTGAGAATGGTAACAGGATTGGAAACAAATTATTGAAAGTTGCTGATGAGAAATCCAATGTTTTTAGTTAGTGAGCATGGAAACCACAAGTCTTTCTCTGTCCCTTAGGCATTTTTTGCTGTCGAATTGTTGTGCGTCATTTTTTATGCATTGCTTTTCCCCTTCTTGGATTGTGAACTTTTGTTTTTTGCTTTTTTGGGAGATAAAAAACCTGTTTGTATTAAAGAAAAAAAAAAGAAAAAAAAAAGAAAAGAATAAGCCTTAGGCTGGGGCAAGAGGGAACCCCCACCTACAGGAAACTAAAGAACTTTCCGATTGTTCATAATCATGAAAAGACTGTAGTTACAGAAAAATTTCCTGTGATTAAAACACCAATGGAGGAGATACATTATACATTATCCAATTTTGCTAAAAAAAGCATGTCTGAGTTATATCTTCAGTTTCCTTATTATTTTGATTTGTAATGAAAATACTAATGCTCAGAAGATGCAAACTCCACAAGAGAGTGAACTAGAAAGCAATAAAGACATTGAAATAGAGACATTACTACGGAAGAATAAAACCCATACAATTAGGACACAAATCATGAATAGGATATCCAGTAGCACATCTAGAAGACTTGAGACGAGCTGAAGCAAACTGATCTGACCATGGGAGATTCTTGATGTTGTAACATCTTCCTTCAGGTCTCTTTGTAATCGTATTTTTTTCTGCATGTTTACAGGCTATGGATAGGGCTTCTCAAGATGGACTTATTTTAATTGAAGGCTCTGGACCGACATATGCAACTGCAACTGTGAGTTTGTCTGCTGCCTCTTTTTCTTGCTTCTTTGTCTATATTTCACGTACTATTATTTACTGATCTTCTAATTAGGCCTTACCAGATAGAAAGTTAGGCTTTTACTTTTATGCTTAAGAAGGTCACCTCTACTCAACTGTTCTTCCAAAAGCCCATCCCTTCTATAATACCCGAGGCTTGCAAGATTCCTTGGGTGGAAGAGGAGAACTCAGAGGTAAAGCTTTAGAAGGAAAAAATTTCGCTAAGTCTTTAAGCTATGCCTTAGAAGAAAGAAAAAGTTCTAAGTGTTGGAGGCATAGTAGTTGGAGTAAAAAATTTGACTAAGTATTCAAACTATGCAGTGAACATAGTGTGGACGCATGGGGCAGTCAAGGAGGAAAATTGGCTAAGTGTTGAGCAACATAGAACACAATTAGTGGAGGAAACCCTAAAGAATAGGGTGATGGACGCATAAATAAGAGAGTTGGATGCATGGGAAGAAACTTGGACGCATGATGCTAGGGTTGGACACAGGGACCTTATGAATTCCATCTTGGACTAATGAGGAGCAGGGTGGGAACACAAGACAAATCCTTGAAAAGAGATACACCAAAGAGGCTCAAAAACCCAAGGTAACCACATACCAAAATAAGTTGGACGCGTGCCTTGGACGCATACCCTAATTTTGAGACTATGGGATGAGTTAGGGATAAGCTAATGATCCAATAAGGGGGCCATGTGTTAATCACATCACCTGGACACATTGGGAGAGCAGATGGATGCATATGAGGTGGTTGGGAGGCAATCATGTGTCCAGAAGATAGTACCTTGCGTTGGTCTTGGAAACTTAGGGAGTAAGGTTGGATTGACAACAAGAAGGGGTACGTGGCTCAACCAAGTGAAACCTTGGCCAAGCCAAGGAGGAGGTGGACGCATATAGGAGCATGCAAAAGGCTGAAATGACACCTCAGGGAGAAGCCATGCGTTGGACACCTCTAGGAGAAGACACCTCAAATCTCATGTAAGTAGGAGGTGGCACTAGCTATGCATTGGCTTAGCATGAAGGAGACACTTGGATTTCCTCAAGTAGGAGGTGGCATGCGTTGGAGGTCTGAGGGGATGACGAGGATCAATTGATTTTGCCTATAAATATCTCCAAAGGGGTCATTTCTCACTATCTAACTCTCAAACCTTGCTCGAGGACTAAAAAAGAGAGTGATTGGAGAGATTTAAGGGAGACCATATGTCGGAGGAGGAGGCCATGCATCCAAATTTGCCAATTTGGTGACCATGTGTTGGTCAGGGTAGTTCATGCGTCCAGATTGTGCTGAGGAAGACTGCCATGTGCCCAACAGCTGTCTGAGTTAGTTTGAAGCCTGTTTCATGCCTGTTGGTTTGGTAAGCAAGGTATAGGGCCCTGAAGGTATTCTAAAGTTAATTTAGCCCTAAACATGGGATGCTAAAGTTATTTTGACTCAGTACAAGCTCAAGATTCGAGGGAGAACTCGGGAAACTAAGCGAGAACCTAGGGAAAAGAGCTACTGCCGGTTAAAAGTGAGTTTCATGTTTTTCAAATAAATTAATGATTTCTTGATTTTTGCTTATTTACGAGTTTTCCCGAGCATGCTATTCTCAAATTTTAAAATAAGTTTCAACTATGCTTTTTTGAATAAATTTCTTAAGCATACTTGAGTTTTAAATGCTCGGAAGCATATTTTATAAAACATTCCTTGAGTGGAGATGCTCCTCAGTGACTATTTTTATGATGTTTTTGTTATTGGAATGCTTGATGGCTTAAGACTGAGTACTTAAATAAATTTGATGATTGAATGAGTAAACTCGATACTGAAGGACTATGAGAAGGTATCTGGGTTAGTTACTGAGAAAACCCGATACTGAAGGACTAGGAGAAGGTATCTAGGTTAGCTATTGAGGAAACCCGATACTGAAGGGCTATGAGAAGATCTGGGTCCCATGGTACCTAAGGTATGACAGTACCTAGAACTTAACCTCGTGCACGTAGGTATTATTCGACGTTGACTGTGTTGAGATTACTCCACACCAACTAAAGATTCGACGTTGAGCGATTGAGCAAATGCACTCTCCCTCAACTAAGGTTGGTGAATGATAATTTCCAAACTAAAGAATGTTATTTGATGTTTTCAGGGTTTTTATAACATTATCTTGAATGTTATACTTGATGTTCCAGGTTAAAACCTTGAGGTTTACAAAAAGGATGACTGAATGTGATTTATGTTTGGAAACATGTTTTAATTGTCACTCATTGGGCGTTAGCTCATTCTTTTCCATGTTTACATTTTCTTCCCAAATAGCAGTCTACACCCTGGAGTCTAGTTGATCTGTCAGTTTGCTACTCAAAGATCTGGAACTATAAGGGTATTCAGAGTTTGATAGTTAGGTTGATGAGTTTGTATAATAACGTGCATATTAGGGATGGGGTAAACTTTAAAGGGGAAACTTGTAATATGAACTCTTTTGGCTTGTGTATATAAACAAATCTTGCTTTAAGATCGTTGCGTGAATTGTTGAAAAATATTGGTTGTTCTATCACTGATTTATTCAAGAGTACGGGTATTTAAGAGCTAGGGGACAGGGGATGTCATAAAAGGGTTGGCACCTGCTGTCGTTGCATCTCCTCCTAGATTGAGGAGGTAATCTGGGAGGGGGTGTGACACCTTCAATCATGAACTTTAAGCTAAATTATGATTTTTGAAGTCAGGATCCTTAAGTCCAGAACTATAGCTACTAAAGTCGTAAAATCATGGCTAATCTTATGCATAAAAGACCAAGGACTATAGCTGCTTCCATCCATTCAAAGGAATATACTAAACGTCCCAAGGGATTATATATATATATATATATATATATATACATATATAAGAAATATGTGGACAAAAATGCCGTGAAGGGAGTATTCTTCAATAGAGAATCTTTAAACCTTTTGCTATAAAGAATAACTTTAAACCATTTCTCTTGGAATGTGTCAATCATTTCCAACCTTCAATTATGAGATCAGAATTTTGTTTTAGAGATACCTGGCGACTGGCGAGTACATTTTTAGCAAAATGTATCCAGATTCCCTGTGAATGTGGACAAAGAAAACCTCTATTGCCTACTGATCCAACCTTACATTCACTGCCTTGCTTGTTCTAGTTCTCTTTAATGGTGCACTCATTGCCATAGTTACTCAGCAATTCTGAGTTGTTACTTTC
Source organism: Benincasa hispida (assembly GCF_009727055.1). Classification (NCBI taxonomy): domain Eukaryota; kingdom Viridiplantae; phylum Streptophyta; class Magnoliopsida; order Cucurbitales; family Cucurbitaceae; genus Benincasa; species Benincasa hispida. Next base: position 27,867,393 of record NC_052351.1, on the reverse strand, counting down.
TGGTAGCTGTGTAGGATCCACCACTGGTCAATAAATCTCCTGTCATTTGTATGATCCTTTTATTCTTGGTATGCAAAGCTATTATACTTAGCAGGGAGTGTTCAGAAGGCAAACAAATTCCCACATTGGCTCAGGAAGGTCCCAAAATTGGCTAAGGAAGGGAAAGATCCATAATATACAAGTGAGGACGATTATTTTCATTGGTATATAGCCTTTTGGTTTTACCAGCCGGGAATGGATTGGTTAATGATTATTCGAGGAGAGACTCAAGTGGTACTTTGTTCATGGGAGGATTGTTACGATGCAAAGAAGTCCTAAATTGGTCAAGGAGGGGAAAGATCCATGGGATGTTTGAGGAAAATCATATTAATTGGTATGGAATTTTTTGGGTGAAACAAAAAATGAAGCCACGAGAAACTGTGCACAAAGTGGAAAATATCGTACAATGGTGGAGATGTGTGGAATTTTGATGTACTTGCATGTCCTTAAGGTCACTCTTAACTACAAAATAGCAGTCGTCCTTCATCCTTTAATACCTTCACTTGATTGATTGTGAATACCTTTCACCCATAAAAACTATCTCAAGACTCCTTTTTCCTAACCATAGCAGTTTGATCTTTGATTTCGCACACATGTCAAGCTCACTCATGCCACGTATGCAAGTGTCTTATATGTAACATATCACATGATAATTTAGCATCAATGTTTTTATTTGGAGCAATACAATTAGAATGATGACATTTTGATACTGTTGCCAATGCAGACATTTAATGAATCACTAGTTGCAGCTGGAGCAGGAATTTCTTTAGTTGATTCAGTGGTGATGTCTCAACCCAGCCCGTTAATCACTTCTTAATGATAATTTTTGTATGTTATCCCATATATTTAGCCAAACTATCAATTTATAGCTTTCTACTTTTAAGCGTTGAGACGTTAGATTTTAGTTCCTTAGTGTTCAATCCTTTGCATATGCATACATATTTAAAGTTTCACATTCCTGTGTACTTGGTTTTCAGGTCAATGCGTCAAAAACCTACAAGAATCCGCCAATTGGTTTTGCATTGATAAGACCTCCAGGACACCACGCAGTCCCCAAGGGACCGATGGGATTCTGTGTTTTTGGGAATGTAGCTATTGCAGCTCGCTATGCTCAACGTGTGCATGGATTGAAGCGTGTCTTTATTATAGATTTTGATGCTCACCATGGGAATGGAACAAGTGATGCATTCTATGACGATTCAGACATATTCTTCCTTTCAACTCACCAAGTTAGCATTCTTTAAGGACAATGTATATATATTTCATTTTTTGATGTAGTTATCAAAAACGTGAACAACTCAGACATGAGAAATTAACTGTAAACCTGTAATGCACAAGTGTTGGTAACCGCAGACTTGGGGTTTCCTGGACTTTGCACTCGTTCTTTTACGTAGTGGCATTAACTTCCATTGCCCATTGGTAATTTGATCCCTTATTGTTCAGGATGGAAGTTACCCTGGAACTGGAAAAATCGATGAAGTGGGTCGTGGAGATGGGGAAGGAACAACTCTGAATATTCCTCTACCGGGAGGCTCAGGTGATTATGCCATGAAAATGGTGTTCGACGAAGTCGTTGTACCCTGTGCTCAAAGATTTAAGCCTGATATCATTCTTGTCTCTGCTGGGTGAGTTCCCAACCTCTAGGAAATTTAAATAAGCTTGCAGTATCAAACAACTTTTTGTGTAATGACATTTGCTTACTCATGCACGTTTAAGCATATGTTATTCATTATGTTTGAATGTGTTAATATGCTGATTTCCGAATTCATATTAATTAATTATGTTCTAGTCTGAACATCTTGGAACTTATTTCTGCAGTTATGATGCTCATGTGTTAGATCCATTAGCCAACTTGCAATTCACGACCGGAACATACTACATGCTCGCATCCAATATTAAACAACTGGCAAAGGAATTATGTGATGGTCGTTGTGTTTTTTTCCTGGAAGGAGGTTACAACCTCGAGTCTCTTTCGTATTCAGTGGCTGATTCATTCCGCGCATTTCTTGACGAGCCGAGCTTGGCATCAAAATTTGATAACCCTGCAATCCTGTATGAAGAACCATCAAAGAGGTTTAAGCAAGTGATCCAGAAAGTGAAACAAATACATTCACTTTAAGGTTATTATAAACTTCTTTGCAATTTATTCTAGATACCTTCCTTTCATCCTAGTTATTATGTGTACTTTCAGATAGACCTGCATTGTAACTTGATGTATATTTGATGAACATATCTTCAGAGAAGGAAATATAAAGCAATGCTATCTTGTTGTACGTAATGATTTAGACCCCTAGTGATCACATATCAACAAGTGTACATGCTCTAGATTTGAAGGATTTTTTTTTTTTGGGCGAGGAAGGAGAATCTCACAAACATGTAAAGGAGTGGGCCAGTGAAATTCTCATTTCAGGATATTCCTATACATCTTTGAAGTTTACAGAATCCTAAAGTTTTACTATTATCTAACTCAATCCCAAAAAAAAAAAAAAAAAAGAAGAAAAGAAAAAAAACATTAGATGCTCCCATTTTGTTAGTTTTAGTCTATCATATTTACCCTCTTTTCATTTATTCTCAAATGTTAAATAATTAGAATGCCAAGAAAAATATAATAGTCGAAGAGGACAACAGAACAATATTGGTCCCAACTAGATTGAATTGGATTCAAATCTATCTTCATCTAATACGATCCACGTATTAGATTCTATTATATCAAACTTTATCAGGTTGACGAATCAAATATCGTGATATCGATTGGCATGGCATACAACTACAACTATAAATACCAAACAACTACTCTAGATCTTCTATCAAAAGTTACAATGGATTACGAGGTAGTCGCCCCGGGACAAAACGATGCCTTGCTCCAGAACCGGTGTGAGCCAGGCTGTTGGGAACCGATCAAGAACATCCACGACCCGTACGTGCAAGAGATGGGGAGGTTTGCAGTGATGGAACACACACACAAGCTAGTAGGAGCATCATTGAAATTCATTTGTGTGGTGAGTGGTGAGACTAGGCCGATGAGCCAAGGCAAAGAATACAGGCTTGTGGTGGAAGTGGCTGAACAGATAATAACTAGTCCTCCAATGTTATCAGTTTCAATCAAGTTTTACTTGGCAACTGTTCTGGAGAAGCCAATAGATCGATCTTGGCAACTCATATCTTTTGTATCTTCTAATTAGAATGTGGCTTCCACTTAGTCCTGGTCCTCTTGTTGTTTCATGAGCGAAGTTGCATTACTGTCTACTTACTTATCTACTCTAAATAATGCATGTGATGTATCATCTTTATCTATTAATAATGAGAGAATATCAATAAAATAAAGCTTATATCTATGTCTAATCTTGTGTCTAAGCGACTGTTTTCCCATAATTTGTGGTTTTTTTAGTTCAATAAGTGGGGTGAGAATCTGAACTTCTCACATTTTGGTTGATGATATATACCTTAATCAGTTGAGTTATACTTAGATTAATTAATTGACAATAATCATTGTAGGAATTTCTTTTTAGGTGCGTATGTATTTTACGTATAATTATTTTAAATGTATTTTTACGTATAATTATTTTGAATGTACTTTTTGGAATTTAATTTATTCTATCAAATAAGAATTGTGTGGTTAAAAGAGCCCATTACTATTTTAAAGATTGATGATTTGATACTTGTATCTAGTAGTTAAGTGAATTTTTTTTGATTAAAATGATGTCTTTCACCAAACAAAGCACGAAAGAATATTCTTTCCTCTCCTCTTTTCTTTTTCTTTTTCTTTTTTTAATTTTTTTTTCTTCCTTCTCACACAAACACACACATATTTGTTGAAAAATACTTAGTTGCATCCTAGGGAGCACCTACTTTTATGTATCGTTTGTCCTATCATAATTTGTCAGGTGACATTTTTTTTAATTTATTTTTTGAAATAGTTTAATTATTTTTTGGTGCGAGTGACGGGAGAGGGAAGCATAAAATGCAACAAAGTATTACCCCTTTTTCGTTTAATTTGTCAAAGTCACACCAACCGGCAGTGGAGAGTAATCAACTCCTCCAAACTCGACCACTAGAAACTGATATATCAATGGTTGACATGACCTTGAGCTCCAAACTAACGTCAAAAGAGATGATCATGATCATAGCTACATTTTGTTTGAGTTCTAATATATAGGGTAAATATTTGAATCTTTTGTCTTTTCGATCAAAGATATATGCCATTTCTCATGGTGAGCTTATAAGAAAGTTTAACCATTGATATGAAACTTTTTAAGCACGTTAGGTTTACTTGAAAAAAGATAAAATTACTTTATAGCACAATGCCATATATCTCCTACCATTTAATTTCACTAACCCTATTTGGAACCTCCAGATTTGGGTGGATTTCAAATCACTTATGATTTGAATGAATTTTTGTGTTTGGATGCACAAAAGAAGTTGAGGATTTGAAATCGGTTATAAAGAATTTCTTAACTTTCTTCTTCTGAAATTAAACTATTTGGTTGATGAACCCTAGAATGATTAATTAGCATTACATAAAATTAACAACATTTTACTATATGTTCTTTAACGATCTTCATATTTTGAAGTTCTTTTTTTTCTTTTTTGAAAGAACACATAGAACGTTACTAATAAAAAGCCCCATGGGCTACAAGGAAAGAGAAATCCTGCGAATACAAGGAAATGACCCACTCGAGAAAATTGCTTAGCCATAAAGATCGAGAACCCACAAATCCTCTCTTGGCCGGTTGAAGCTTTTAAGTAACATGCCGGGATGAGGCTTGTTGAAAAGAAGTAACAATGCCAGAAATATTCGCCACAATGTTGGTCACCTCACTATGGATGTCCCTAAGCCTCAATCATTTGAATTGCCGTTAGTGAATCAGATATCACCAAAACACGGGACAACTCATCATTTCCACCAATTGAAGCCCACAAAAATAGCCAAAACTTCAGCACTGGGAGACAAAGACTACTGCCACAATCCATTGGAAATTTGTTCGGATGACCCCTATTTAGGACCCAACTCGAAATTTGGCATCATTTTAAAAAATGCTCTAAATTTGGCTTTCTGCTGACATCATCCACATGCTATTTGACCCCAAAATACCTGCGATGGCCTGTTTCTAGCTCCCACTTCTCACTCCTTCGTCTTGATTCTCATAAGATACAAACTGCAATTTTTTTCTTCAATTTTTCTTTTCATTTGTTCAATTCTTTCTCTCGTTTTCTTGCTCCCTGCTCTTACTCCTCACTCCTGCTCTCCACTCCCACTCCTTGCACCCACTCCTCTTTCCTTCGTCTTGTTCTTCATCAAAAACACCTACAAGTTTTTTTCTTCGGGAAAAAAACTGGAAAAGAAAGAATAAAGAGAGAAAAACGAAAAAGATTGGCAACATAAATAAAAATCACTAGAGAAGAAAAGAGGGAAATCCCTCCGAGGGCAACGTAAAGGAAAGAAATCACCGAAAATGAAAAGAAGGAAAAAGAAGAAGAAGAAAAGCAAGAAAAACTTAAAAAGAAAAAAGAAAACAAGAAAACAAGAAAACAAGAAAAGAAAGAAAAACTTAAAAAGAAAAAAGAAAACAAAAAATTGCTGCAAAAGAGAGGAGGAAGGAGGATGAAGAATGAAGAGTTAGGGTAAATTCATAGCGTGATAACATAAGGCCATATTTCATTTGATTGTAAAAATGAGGCCAAATTTCAAGTGGACTCCTAAATAGTAGAGGTGTTCAAATAACCCGGACTATCCAATCAAGATGTAAGGATTGGGTTGGGTCACTTTTGTTCTTGGGTTGGGTTTGGTTTAATTTTTTCTATTTTTGTTGGGTTGGGTTGGCTAAAAAACAATTGGGTTGACCCAACCCAACCTGAATTATATATATATTAGCAATATAATATACATCTTTATTTAAAGTTTAATTCGTTTGTATTAATTAATTTGTGTTTTTTTAATATTTTTCTTTTAAGATTTTTATGATATTTGCCTTTGTTTAAAGTCTGCAATAAATATCATAAATATTTGATATTTAGCACTTAAATTTTATGAGATTTTAGTTATTAGTTATATAAATTTACATATTTTTAATTAAAAAGAAAAAAAAAAGTTATAACCCGACAATCCAACCCAACCCAACCCAACCCTTAAAATTTGGGTTGGGTTGGGTTAGATACTTTATTTGGGTCATTTGGGTTGCCAACCCAACCAACCCGAATTTTCGGGTTGGTCCTAAAAACCTCTTCAACCGAACTCAACCCAACCCGTGTACACCCCTACTAAATAGGGGTCATCCATACAAATTTTTCCTAAACCCATAACACTCGACCTCTATAGAGCTCTATATAGAACCAACAACGCCTTCAAACCCCCTACATTTGGGGGATTTTCGTATGAACGACCTCTTTTTAGAGGGGTAGACGAAAATTGACCGAGGATTCAAATACACTTGAAAAATAGTTTTTTTTCTTGATGTCAGCTACATGTGAAAGTTCCGGTTTATCCTCGATTGGCCCAAAACACATGCTACCACAAATTCTCGTCCAATCCTCTTGCTCCTCGCTCCTTCCTCTCGCTTCTCCATCTAGTTTCTCATCAACATAGCATCATACATTTTTCCTTCAATTTTTTCTTTTGTTCAGATTTGTGCTCTCGCTTCTTCTTCTTGCTCTTTGGTCTCATTCTCGCTTCTTCCTCTCGCTCCTCGGTTCTCGCTCTTACTTCTTCCTTTCACTCCTTGGTCTCACTCTGTTTCATGTTTCATCTTCCATAGGTTTAGAATTCATAAAAAGAGAGGTTCCAGAACAAAAAAAGAAGGAAAAAATTGCAAAGAAAAAGATGGAAGGAAGGAAAAAGGTGAACAAACAAAGAAGAAAATCACATAAGAAGTAAGAATGAAGATCAGGAAGAAAGGTGAAAAAATCGCAAAAGGAAGAAAAAGCATCAACGATGGCGGGTGCATAGGAATCAAATGAAAAAAACCCAAGTTTTTAAGAGTTTGGCCATTTTAATAATTTTACCCAATATCGACATAAGAAAAAGACCAAAAATCATTGATTTTTAAAACCTAGGCCTAATCCCATCCAGGCCTTTAAAAATGGGCTGTTGATGCCATTTTGCCTACATTTGGACCCAATTCTACAAGCAACATCCACAGGTAAATAACATAGCTTTCTTTGCCTTACACACTAGATTATTGACATGATCAATATAGCTCTATTTGACATTAACACATGTACCTTCGACCAAAAGATTAAAGGTTCGATTTCCTGTTACATATTGTTGAACTAGAAAGCATTGAATCTAAAAATTGTAGTTTTATTTACGTTCGACTACATAAATTTTTTTGTTCATTGAACTCGAGATCTCAAACTTTAAATAGGCAGGACCAACAAACGTATACAAATGAGATATTTTAAGTGGATCAAAATTTAAAATTAGACTCATTGGTGATGTCAAATATTTGAAAGTCATGGTATGATCAAGTACATCTAAGCTATATACTAAATGATCTAATTATGCCACAACAAAATTACAAAAATTATGGAGATGGAAAATCAAATATAATCTCTAACCTCAAGAAACGGAGTGCATATCAAATTATCAATAAACCAAGCTCACCTTTGACTCATTGTATTAGGTTAACTAAGACATCTGGATAAGAATAATTGGTCTCGACTTGGATTCAAAGCTATCTTGTAAGCCATTAATAAAATTCCATGTTATCCACTTCCATTATTGTAGTCGAATAGGTTCCACACGAATCAAATTCCATGATATCAATATCTAGAGTTTGCAAACTTGATGCATACAAGACACAGCTATATAAATGTCAAACGTACTATACTCATTAGATCAGAAACTAACAAGTAGCATTATATTGCAACAAAGTTCTTGAGCATAGAATATCATCCATCAAAATTTAGGATATGGAATTCCATTTTTCCCCACCTCCAACCCATTATTCCATGGTTCATGAAAGGTTTGGTGGTTGGGTAGCCATTGGGAATGTGAATGACCCTCATGTCCAAAATTTGGGAAGGTTTGCAGTGTCATCGTATCCACGCAGGCTAGCTGGGGTAACAAGAAAGTTTATCTGTGTGGAGAGTGGTGATATGACACATATTCAGGGAGAAGGGAAAGTCTATTGCCTTGTGGTGAGGGTGGAAGAACAATATAGGACTTATTATCCACCTACTACTCAAACTTCTATCAACTCACATGTAGTTATCGTGCAAGAAAGGCCATGGGAGGGAACTTGGGAGCTCTTATCTTTCCAATGAACTACTTTAAGGATCCGTTTGATAATGTTTCATATTTTTTGAAAAAAAGATTTAGAAATAGAAATATATTGTTTTATAACTTTACCAACCAAGAGATGAAAACAGTTATGAAATAAATTTATTTCTCAAAAAATAAGAAGACATGAAACAGGAAATAAGAGCGTTATCAAATGGGTTCTAAGCTATCTTTTTGATCTCTATTTTAGAATGAATGTGTTATGTTGTATTATCTATCTGTGTTAAAAGTTGTGTGATATGACAAATATTCAGGGAGGAAGGGGAAGTCTATTGTCTTATGGTGTAGTTATTGTGCAAAAAAGGCCATGGAGGGAATTTGGGAGCTCTTATCTTTCAAATCATCCTCCAACCATTGAAGGGTTTGTTTTATAATGTTTCTTATTTCTTGTTTTTCGTTTTCTTTTTAAGAATGTAGAAACAGAAATATGTTTGATAAGTAACTATTTATGTTTCTTGTTTCTTGAAAAAGAAGATCTAAAAATAGAAATGTAATTGTTTGATAACTATTGGAATCAAACAAGAAACGAGAGTGGTTATTAAACAAGTATGCCGGTTAAAAAATTAGAAACGGAAGATAGAAAATAGGAAATAAAAACGTTATCAAATGGGTTCTAAGCTATCTTCACGATCTCTATTTGTTTTTTGAAAAAAAAAAAAAACAAGGACACACCTACTTACCAACAAACCAAGACCAATATTTTTAGGGTAATTACAATTGGTAGCATTTTTAGGAATAATAACCAAATGTATAACATCCTTTAAAAAAAATTACAAATATAAACAAGTCTATCAGCGATAGACTTCTATCGTTAATAGATTTTTACTAGTGATATGATCTATCACTGATAGACTCCTACTAATAATATGATCTATCACTGATATACTATTTAAATGTGGTTATATTTGTAATTTTTTTTATGTTATGTTATATTTGCTAATATTTTGGGTCTAATGTCTATATTTGCAGTGGTCCCATATTTTTATGATGTCTATTTTTAGACTATGCATGTGTTAAGTTGTATTATCTTTATCGTCAATTACCTATAATAACACAAGAAAACACCAAAATTATTAGAAGGCTATATTTATATATAACTAATAGTACAATTAATTAATCTTGTGTGTTCAAGTAATTTTCTTTTCATTTTCTTCTCTTTTCACCCAAATTTGATCAACTCAACCATTAAGAATATCAACTCGAGCAGATTGATAAAAAATGAGATTAAGGACCTATTTGGATTGATTTGAGAAAAAAATAAATTTTTTTAAAAAACTCATTTTTATTTATTGACAAAAATGATAAAAAATACACTTCAAAAGCTATTTCGAATGGTTGTCAAGTATTACGTTCGTAAAAAATTTATTTTTTAAATTAAACACTTAAAAATGCATTCCAAAACCATCCTAAACTTGTGATAGTATTTGAACATAAGGTGCATCTCACAATTTCGATTAGAATGATTGTGTTCTATCTGGATGTATTAGAGGCCTTAATATGAGCAAGCTCTTAAATTGCTAGTCGAGAATGGTTGGGTTAATAACAACATTGAAACAAGTTGTGACAGTTTTCTTCTTTTTGGTCAATAAGAACTAAGTTTGGTTTAGGCTAATTGGCATGTTTTGTACTAATTCTCTAGAGGACAGAAATTAAGCATTGGTTCATAAGATTCACCATCAACCAAAGCTCCCAAAGTAACAACATTTCAACAAAAATTCAATTTTAAGTGTTGCTTTCTCGAGCAATTTCATTAAGCTTTTAGAGTTATCCATTTGAATCTTGTACTAATAATTATATCAATTTAAATACATATTTTTCCTTAATGTAGCAATTTAATTACATCCTATATTATGTTATGTTTGGATATATATCATTGTGTGAAACTTATAATTTTATCAATTTATAAGCACCTAAAATTTTATAAATGAATCAATTTAGATTCTCAATTAAGATTTCCTTTGAAAATTATCTATGTATCAATTCTAATTATTCATTTTTATTAATCTAACATATGAAAAAATTCTACACACGTGTAAGAATAGAATACATGGACAATTTTTAAATGTAATTTTAATAATGGGTCTAAATTGATTTATTTATATCAATTATTTAAAAGTTTAATTTTTCTTTTGAAAATGATATATATTTCAAAAATAGAATAGAGCAAAACTAGAGAAAAGTCTCCCAATTGAGAGATATAGCAGAAAAAGTATAATGATTACCAAAGCCGATGAGGCTCCACGAAACAGTTGCGTAGTGATTGTATTCTCCCGTAGAAGAATCTTTAAAAAATCTGCTACTACACTCCAACCAAATGAATCTTTCAAATCAGTATAGTTGATATATCCAAACTAAACCAAAGGTTTGATTGATCGAATCGGTCTGACTGAACCAATGTGAAATTTAGTTTTAGGCAACCGGAGTTCTAATGACAGAGACACTCAATTAATCTTAGCGGAAGGGCGAAGTCTGAACAAAGAAACTTGGATCTGAGCAACGCGGTTTTGAATGGATTCAGAATGAGATAGATCAAGGTATTAGGAGATTTGGGGTTATTTAGATAGGGGTGGTTTTGAAAGTTGATTGGAGAAAAAGGGTGGTTTCCAACTTATTTTAAAAAAAAACAGTGGTTTTTTTGTCCCAATCTAGATGTGCCTCTTGAAGAGACGCATTCCGAAATATTTTATAATTTTTTTAGCCCCGTACACTACGTTTAAAAAAAAAGAAAAAAATACAACCAGTCATTTGGGAATATTTTATTATTTTTTCCCGTTCGCCGCATTAATGCGTCTGTTGAACACGACCGTTTAGTAATTGTTTAGTAAATTAATATGCGATCGTTTAATAAATTATACACGACCACTTGGTAATTTATACACAATTGCTTAGTAAATTATTCACGATTGCTTAGTAATTTATACACGATCGCTTAGTAATTTATACACGATCGCTTAGTAAATTATAGACGATCACTTAGTAATTTATACACGATCGCTTAGTAAGTTATGCATGATCGCTTAGTAATTTATAACCACCACTCCCAACTTAAAACGATACATTGCCTCCAATGTATCTCTAATCTATGCCCAATGAAAATAAAAACAATGGAACAAAAAACCTCCCCTGTAGGCATTTTTGTGCACAGTCTTTGAGGTATGATAGGAAGGCTCGCCTCTCAAAAGATGTTTGTTTCCTCTTTTAAGGACCAAAGAGAGGAACCTACAAAAGAAAAACAAAAAGAAGTTAAAAAAAGAAAGAAAAGAATGCAAGTAAAATTTATCACCTGGCTGCCTCCAAGAAGTGCAAATTTTTAACATCGGTTGCTCAACGTGACCTGTCCCCTGTCAAGGCACAAAGAAATTCTCGTATTTCTCTGGTCTCTTATTAGATGAGTCGATATAGCACGGTAAGGCTATAAGGCTCCATCTTTTGAAGAGAACTAGACAAGTCAAATTTGGTACTTTTCATTGTTAGCAAAAAAGTGAAAAAGAAATAATTCAAAGACTCAAATGACCCAAAAGAATCAAAATAAAAAAAAGACTCAACAAACTTTGATTCGACTGACTCTAATTCATAAGGAAAAGAAGGGCAATAATCATTCATTCGTTTTTTGATGTATTGCAATAGGTATTTGACCAAATAGGATCGTCCAGTTCCTATAATCCCGATACGCTCCTTGATTTATTTAAAGCCCTCATATTTTATTGTCTAAGAGGAATTACACTTACTTCTCTTTCCCTTTTTTCGGAAGAAAAGGAGGATCCGGACAAAATCGATGAAACAAAAGAGAACCGAGTGAATGGAAGGATGGCCCAGCTACGTCAAGGAAAAGAATAAAAGAATAGAAGTATATATGAGATGCCAGAAGGAAGAAAAGAACAAGGCTTGGTGGCCTCTAACTCTATCACCTGAGGCTCCTTGAGATGAAACTCGAGCTCATACATAACCTTAATAACTTATTCTGGACATGGTATAAGATAGACATCATCATCACTGTCGAAATGATAAAATTCCTTCATGAACTCAACCTTAGTGGTATCAACAAGAATGGGGGTTTGAATCTCCAGGTGAGACTCAATAGAATCATGCACACACTGAGAAGAACTATCAGCAAATTCATGCATTATAAAATCCAAAGTCTTACCTTGACCGGTGCTCTGAGGAACCAGCTGCTCAATGGGATGATCGACTTCACTACTCACCTCAATGGTCTCAAAAGATTGCAACAAGGACTCCTCAAGTCTCCCAACTAATTCAGTGATCTGAGCAATGAGGTCCACCCAGATTCTGAAACTCAGCTCTAGCTTCTGATCCGGAATGGAAGCTATCATGCTGGAAACTTGAGAATTCCTGTTGACTAAAGGAGGGTTCTTGCATAAATTCACCAAAGTTGTTAGAAAATTCCCTAACCAAATCTTCTAAAGACATACCTGAATTGGCAGAAAAAGTACACACTGGTGTCAAGCTTGAGTTAGGCATCTCCCAAGGGAAATAGTAATCGCGTTCAGAACCACATGAAAGCTGAGGATATACTTTGGATATATGACCTTGAAACGAACATATTCGACATGTCTCAAGCTCCTGCAATTGCATAGTAGCCAAAACTTGAATAAGATAGATTAGTTTAGATATTTGATTTCTAAGCTCATTAAATTCTCTTACCTCTTGTTCTCTACGTTGAGCTGCTTGCTTCACACAAAGTGCAAAATAAATGTTCAAATCATATGGCATGACAAAACAAGTGGATACAAGAAAAGAAAAATATTTTTGGGTTTTTAAAGTTTACAAGTCAAATTCAACAAAGAAAGAGGCTAAATGGCTTGCCTCCTCGACAATGGTGCCATTTTTGTTCACTTGTCAGAAATTGATGTCGTTAATTCGACTTTAACCCAAAACAAAAACAAAATATTTGTAGATCGCCAAAACCTACTTCTTATACTCATAAGTAGCATAAGTGGCAAGTATAGGGCCAAACCACAGGGAGGCTAGGATTTAAGCTTCTTTTAGACTAAATTCTGATTATGAGAAGCAGTAAAAACAGGGGTTTTGATTTTGGATAAAATGGAAAACATGCTTGAAATTAAAATATGGTGGGTAAATGTAAACGGGGATTGATCTATCTGGTTTCTAGAGCCATTCAATTCAATTTCTATCCTTGACTTTTGTAACTTAAACATGCAACTAATTCATGTATGCATAAATACTCACTCGATGCGATCTGACTAGCCTCTACAAAGGCGAACAACTAGCAAGAATCTAATCGAGAAAGTGTCCTAATTATTAATTAATGTCGGAAAAGCCATACCCCAACTAATCTACATGTTTCTAATCCTATTGGGTTTGATAGCATCCATATAGAATTAAAAACGTATGCATTACGATTTAGGATTCAATTATGTCGAATAATTGACACGAAAACCATGTTCAATTAAGTAGTTTTGTCTTTGAACCTAGAAATTCATGCATCCTAGGAATAGCAATCAAATGCACAATTAACTAATGCTACTTGATTGATTTTAGTTAGAAATTCAGATAAGAACATGACAGAACTAAAAACTGATTAGTCATGCATGATTATGCGTGAACAATCAACCTCACAATCTTGTGTACATAAATTATAATGGATTTGATGAAGACACAAACTCAACATGCAATTTATTCAAGAACACAGAAAACTCTAGAAATTAGCAAAGAATTAAAGCTCCAAAAACTAGATAGATAACCGTTACCTCGAAAAATTCATAGAAAAATCAAAGATATAGATCCAATTCATAGTTTACAATCCAAAGGAAAATATAAATTTAGCCTAAAGATATAGAAAAGATAAAAGAAGGGGAAGAACTAGCATCCACTCCCCGTCCTCCATTAGATTTTGCATCCTCTTTTACCTAGTTCGGAAAGAAAAATTTTATACCATAGACACAGTGTTGCAACGCACTTGTCGACAACAGCCCTCGAGCATTGGAGTGGTGTAACAATTATGCCATGAAGCTTCCTTGTGTGCGCACGTTGAAGGCATTCCGTTAAAAGTACGTAGCCTTGCAATGCTCTCGGGTAGCATTGCAATGCTATCTTACATCCATGCGTTCTGCATTTCAGCATTGAACAAGGGTTGCAATGCTCTGGTTTGGGGCATTTTGGTCATTTCTCCTCCTTTGAAACCTGAATGCTCAAATCACCTCCAAACTGCTTCAAATTAACCCCGTTTGACTTCAATTACTCCGTTCTACCTCTTTTATGTTCAATACTTACTAGATAGGATAATTAACATGAAAAATTCATTAACAAACCTAAATTAAGTTAGGAATTATAGTTGTTTTTAGAGTTATCAAAAAGTATATCATTTATCACTTACCAAATTAAATCACTAAAGCATTCAAATACTTAAGCTACTTATTCGAAAAAGTCAACATAAGATTAATTCCCTCAACTCTATTGATTACAATTAAGCATTTTAACCAACTTTTGTTATCTAATTAACTGGTCCAACAACATTCCATATCAACTTGACAAGAAGTATAAGGCACAACAGGAAGACCGAGAAAAAATTTAGGCGAAATAGCTGCAAATATACAATTTCATATCTGTCATCCTAGAGTTCTACTATGAACGTTATGTAAACATGGAAATGCCATTGAAAACACACACATAAACCAACTTTTATGCTACTAAATCAAACAATCATTCAAAATAATCACATATCTTAAAATCATATATAGCTGACATACAAACAATCAATACTGTTGAGGTGTCAAGTCAATCAATGAAAACTTATAAAGAATACGAACAAGATAAAAGAATACTTGGTAAAATATTGAAATTTACTATTAAACACAAAACCCATGGTCATACAATTAGACTTGACTGACCCTTGAATTAGAAACACTAACTCTACATTTGCTATAGCTAAAATTTCACTTTAAATTCATACAATCTAATACTTTGGATGGATAGGAGCAACAAAAAAAAAAAAAAAAAGAGAGAGAGAAGAAAATGAATGGTCATCCCTTAAAACAACTACCTAAACAAAATACTATGACCTAAAATAGAAGAGAAACATTCATAGATAATGTTATAGCGTTTCGACGCTATCCAAGTTTATAAAAGTAGCTATATAATGTCTCAATGGTGCCATCTCGGTTTTCTTTGCTTAAACTTCAATTTTCATGATTCAGATGCTCAGCTTAAGTCTAATTAACTCCAATTTGATCTCAATTGTTCCAAAGTGCTCCAAAACGACCTTCAATCACTCGATCTCTACAAATTGAAGTATTACATGAAAGTAACAAATCTAGCCTAAATAAAAGACATAAATTAACACGTTAAAGGTGCTATCAAAAGACTGATAACATTCTCTGTCATTTATGGGTGATCAGTTTCAGATTATTTAAATAATACTTGTAACATTAATAAAAACGTAAAACTTTAAATATTTGTTAAGGATATGATATATATCTTATATGATATTTTCACATTCAACATATATATTAGTCCTTTAGTTGTACATATTCAATCAACAAGAGTGAAATGATGATCTCCTTTATACACATAAGAAGTTTTACTTGTCCAGTGTACTTAGGAGAAAAAAAGTAATTTTTACCGTCAAAATTTTGCAAGTTGGATCTTTACACGGATATATCAATTATAATTGTATCAAGTTAAACCCTAAAACTTTTATACAAGTATATCAACTTTTAAAATCCTTTGTTCAATTTTTTTTTTTGTTTTAAACATAATGCTGATGTTTGACATATTGTAGTAAACACACATATATGTATGTAGTGGTGTGGCTTCTCTTATTTCTCTATCATTTATTTTTATTTATTTAGAAAAAGAATTGCAAGATGGTTTTTTTTTTCCTTGGCTATTCTGAATGTAGTAAGACGGAAGAAGAATAATATTATTTAGAGTTGTATAGAACTAGTTTTGAAAGTATCATATTTTTCTTTTTTTCAATTTAGTTCAATTCATGCTGCACCACATTCTTCAAATATACAACTAATCGTGTTTATTGGGAATGTGCATAAATGGTATATTCAAGGAAAAATTCTTGTAATTAAGGATGGACAAAAAAACTGCTCAAACCGAACCGAACCGATTTATAAGCAAAACCGAATTTTTTGGTTCGATGCGGTTCGTTGGGTTGTTGAAACCGAATTTAAACTGTTTGGTTCGGTTCAAAGCTTGAAAATCGATTTCTAAACCGAACCGAACCATTTATATATAAATATATATAAAATTATAAATATATATATATATATAATATTAATATTTATTTAATGATAAATAAATAATCTAATTTAAACTCACTGTCACTTTACCTTCAGCAATCAACACTCGAGGCTTTGAGCGCCGCCCTCCACCTTCAGCTATCAATTTCACATTTCCATTTCGCAACTAGGGTTTCTGTCGACTACCGCCGTTCTTCTTCGTTATCAGACCGTCACCGTTTGTCTTCGTTACCAGACCACTGCTGTTTATCTTTGTTATACTGTCTGGTTCTTCTTCGTCGACGACTCGACCAGATTGTTTGGTTCTTCTTCATCGACCAGGCCGTTCAGTGTTCACTTCTTCTTTTGTAGAACCAGAGTCACTTCTTCTTTCTGTCGCTGTTCTTCTTCGTCGAACAGAGGTAAATTGTACCGCCGTTCACTTCTTCGACGACTCGAACAGAGGTAAAAAAAAAAAAAGAAGCTCAAACCGATTCTTGAAACCGAACCGAACTGAATTGAACCAGTTCGGTTCGAACTGTACAAACGGTGCAGTTTGGTTTCATGTATAAATAAAAGTGGTTTGGTTCGGTATGGCCATCAAACCGAACCGATTCCACCCCTACTTGTAGTGATGCTTATCGAATGATCAAATAATTTAAATCGAATATTAGAATGATGCTTATCGAATCTTAATATAAAAAATGTTACTAATGTAATAGAAATACCGATTCTGTTACAGAGCTAGATACTAACTATTTTAAATCGGATGTTAAAGAATGCTAGTAGAGAAAATTCACATACTTGTAATGATTTTTAGCTATATGCTAACCTAGCGTTTTTACATTTATTCTAGAATTTCTGGGACATTTTAAAAATTGAATTGAAATTTAAATATTCAACAAGAATTTCAGGAATATACATATAGATAACCATATAATAAGTTCAAATCTACATATGAGAATGATAGTTACAAAGTTCTAACCTTCGATGCCTCCAAAAGCCAAAGTCACAAAGTATGAACGCCAGAAAATATAAGTCAGAGTCACAAATTAAAGTCACAAAGATGGAGTTTTTTTATCCAATTGTAGCCTTCAATTTTTCCCAAAAGTTGAAGACAAAGCAGAAAATAAATCCTCTAAAAGAAGATTAATAGCAATCAAATTTATTCGGACAAATGCATAAACATAATTAGTAAATATTGAGAACATAATAAACAAATGCATAAACATAATTTTCTCATAAATATTGAGAACTCCAACACTGTGTATTTTTTTCCCAATTTCCCAGTTTGAGAACTCCAACATAATCTCAGTTTCGGTCAAATTCTCATAAATATTAAGAACTCCAACTTTTAACCCAATTTTCTCTTTCACCATGTGTATTTTTTTCCTTTGAAACTTAGTTAAGTTTTAATTAGTAAACAACAAAACAAGCAATAATCCAACATTGTGTAAAATAATTTTAAAAAAAAATCTTAATCCCTCACTTGTTCTTTAATCCGCAAGTGCTTTTTCCTCCGAAATCCTTTTCTTCGACGCCTGAATTGGTGCTTTTACAAGCTCTCCCTTCTCACCGTTCAACACTAAAGATTGAGATAATATTGACAAATATCATATTAGTACTAATTCCATTCACAAAGATCATGGTTAGATAAATTTACATTTATTCTAAGCTAGCATTTACATTCTATTGAGACAAAAAACAAGAATTACATCTTTACACAAATCGGCCAGTAAAACTTGCCCATTGGGTCCGAATTACGTCGATCTCTCCTTGCATATATGCATCTTTTGTTATAAAATCCTTTTTGTGTTTAGTGCATCTTCTCCACTTGTCAACCTTCTTAAAAAATATCCAATGCAATCTTCCTATCTTCCTTCCAAATTTTTAAGAATCAAAATTTAGCCTTACACATCAAACTTGAACCTAATAAAATGAAAAACTTCGCTCAAAGTCATTTCATTATTACTCAAATGAGTTAGCTCCCAAATTCTAATTCGACTAGTTTTCAAAAGAATCTTACTCTGAAATAGTTTCGTATCCACTCGCAAAGGCTAAGAAGAGACTATTTTGAAAAAAAAGTTGAATCTCCTTGTCAAGAGAGAAGAAAAAAAGAAGATAAGAAAACAAGTAACCTATCTTCTATATGGTTCAATCACCATAATATTGCTCATTTCTCTTGTATATCTTGTTCAAGTGAAAAAAAAGTGTAACAAAAATTAGTAACTGATCTACTATCGAGATAATTTTGATCATAAACAGAATTGATCCTCATAGATTTAGCTAGTTTATCTAGTTGCAGTTTAACACTCAAAGCATAAGAATATTATATTTTTCACAAAGGGACTTGAGTAAACAATAAAGTACCTTCTTGAGTTGGTTTTAGTAACTCACTTTTTTCCCAACCCTGGAAGAATAGCAATTGTAAGCATAACAAAGTACCTTCTTGAATTGAGACATCTGCATCCCATGTATTGCAGCACACCGACTCTCTCATGATTGTGTTCCATACTTGATTATGACACCCTGTTCTTCCTCAAGTATATTGAAAAGTGTTAAAACAATAACTATTTAAAGTGAAACTGACATTTTATCTTACTTTTATCTCTCAACAAAATTGTAAACATCCTATATATAAAAGATCTAAAAGAAAGAGATAAAAAAAAAGAGAGAAATCAATGAGTTAGACGAATTTATCTGTAATATTTTTCCCTTTATACTTTTCAAGAAATCTCAACTCTTCTCGTGGACGTAGGCACCACTTGCCAAACCATGTTAAAATCTTGTTGTCTACTTCTCATCCCTTACCTTGCATGCGTAAATCTGCATTATAAGTCTTTTGATATTAAAAAATCGCCATTATTGCTAAGCATTGAGAGCTCTCAACCTTTCTCTTCCTTCTTTGTACAAAATAATTTTATTTTTCCTCAACATTCAAACACAAGATAGAATCACCAGCAAATAAATCAATTATGATCTCAACATCTTCTTTTCATTTAATAGGAAACTGCTATTCAAACACAAGTCAGTTTCAAGGTGATAGTGAAGAGCATATTTTATACTTCACTTGTTCCTTAACTGAAATTTCAAAAATCAATGGTGCACTTTCTCTAGTAAAACTTGTAACTAAAGGATGCTTATTAGCAAATAGAAATTCAACAATTATAGACGTGGAAAACTCGTCATCTGCAACAAAAACAAAACTTAGTAAATTACAATCCAACCAAATAAAACTCTCATATAACATTGAGCAACCCAATATAATCTTCTAAGCAAAACACCCCCACATTCCACTCTTTTTAGTTATTAGTCATCAAAGATTAATGCAAACAATTACACTTAATCAAAACTACGATTATCATAACTTCAAGATAGTTATAGCATACAATCTAATCCTATAGTTCATAATAATATGATAAAAAGAAAATAAGCGGGTTCATTCTTCAGCAGGCAATTTCCCCAAGTCATGTACTACATAACTGTTTTACCTTGCTCTGATAAAAATTGGTAATCAAGCATATATTATCATATCAGTGCCAGTTCACAATCAAATTTTAAGCAAAGATGCAACGTATACCTTACATATAAGGAACAGGTACCAATATAGGCAAGAAAGAAGAAAATATTATCTAAGTAGGGCACGTGAAAGTTGAGTCATAAACAATACTGTAGTCATGAATGTTGAGCTACAAAGAAGAAAGTTCAACTAGAATATAAAATAACCACAAGAGAACAAGCCAGTTAATGTGTCAACATTAGATCATCTTCAGGTATCGAATGAAAACAGAGGTGAGGAACAATTTTCACAGTGAACTTATACAAAAGTAACATCCACGCCCCCACACACGCTCCACTGCTATTAGTGTTTTGTTGGTCACCTAATGGGCAATTAATGAATATTAGGTGAAATGGGATGCTCGAGAGTTTTATATTCCTAATAGAAGAAGCAGAGGTTAAGTCACCACCAATAAAATCAAACACAACAACAACCAATTCAGTATGATTTACTTCTTGTTTTTGTTGAAAACATTATTCCACTATCCCCCTTTAATACCAAATACAAAGAACATGACATTATTTAAAAAGGAAAGAAAAAGAAAAGAAAAGAAAAGAAAAACCTTTTCTTTCTTCTGGACTCCATTTACTCATTTTCAAGCCGCTACCACCAACAATACCCATCGAATAACGCTTTAGAATTTCCTTTTTCACGAACTGAACAAAGGCTGCTCCTCGTTTCACTTTTTCACCACTACCACCAACAAGCCTGCTCTGAAGTCAGCGAGTCACCGGTCTTCTCTCTCCGCAAAGAGCACATTCAAGACCATCAGTTGTTGGAAATGGACAAGGAGAGGGCGGTCGGGGAAGGTGTTGGCCGGATGCTTGGTCGGGTTGTGGGTTTCGCGTGGAAAGAAGAAAGGAGTCACGTTTTGGAAGGGTTTTGCGTGGGTTATTAGGTGAGTGGAAGTCTGGGAATGAAAAGAAAAAGAAAATTGGGGAGGGGGAGTGAAGCGGGAAATGGAAAAAAAGGGGGGAATGAGTTTTTTTTTTTCAAAAAAATAAAAACGGATCTTTAGTGTCGGTTTTAAACCTACATTAAAGGTATACCTACAATGTCGGTTTAAAACCAACATTAAAGATCCGTTTTTTTTTTAAAAAAAACAAGACCGACATTATACATCCGGTTTCACTTTTTCCAACCGACATTAAAGCCCAAAATTCTTGTAGTGACTGGACAATAATAAAAACAATCAATTATGAGAAAAGTTCTAAAATTTTCCATTAAATAATGTGAATGCAATTGATATATAGCATTACACAATTAAGCAGCCTAGCTATTTTGGCCTACAAATATTATCACTAGACATAAAAAAGTAGAAAAGTAAATTGAAATTTGGTATGCATTTTGAAAGATGGAGAAAGAAGTAAAAGAAAGATATGTAATATATTTAAGAGGAGGTAGGTTTTATATACTCATTGATAGATAAAAGTTGAAAATGATGCAAAAGGAAGCATCATTGTACATATATTTAGATGCTTACGTCTTCGACATAGTTGAAATAGATGATACTCCAAAGGTCGAGGAATGGAACAAGGATTGCAACCTTTAAGATCTTAAGAACATAAGCATCACCAACCTTGACCTTCAGCTTGAGCTCAAGGCTGTATGTTTTTCTATTGGGCCCAACCTCAACATTACCACTCACCACAGCCACCAAGCTCGCTTCAATCCCTACCTTCTTGCAATGCTGAGCCACTGTCCAACCAGCTAACTCAAGGACAAATGTATCCAACACATCCACCGGTACAATTTGAAGGCTCCCAGAAATGCTTCCAGTAAGAGTCATCTTTAAATTTAATTACCTTTTATGATTTTATTATTAGTGGAAACTCACCTTGATCTCTACTCATCTTTCTACTCCTTCCACCTTTATATACTACTAACTTAACTCTCTCTCTCCTCCATTCTGATTCTCCATCTACCATTTTTCATTATTATATTTGAAAAGATAGTTTGTATTATTTAATCGATAAATTTGAATCTGATTCACTTACATTTGGAACGGTAACATACATACTCCACTTGAACCAGAAACCATAAAAAACTCAAAATATTTCAAATAAATAAAATAAACTCACTTTTTGACAAAAACTCATATAATATTGTATTTAAGATAGAGTTGCTTCAAAATTGTTTTATTCTTTTTTAATTTTTTTACGTAGATAGAGAAATAAAAATGATAACTAAGTGCTTCAAAATATTTTTATTCTTTTTTAATTTTTATTACACAAATAGAGAAATAAAAATGATAACTAAGTTTTGAGGATGATCTATATTCCCTTACTTTTACTCGTAGATGTAAACAACGGTGGTTAAATTGAAATAATGTTTATTTTATGATACCACTCTAACCCAAATAATTTTATCCATATTTTATGAAATCACTCTAGCCCAAATAATTTCTCCTCATTTGCATCTATTGGTTGTATTAACATCTCTTTTGTTTGTATTGTACGTAACTCTCGCATTTTTTTTAATATATGTATAACTTTTGGATCTGGGGTATGATGAGAGTGTCAAGAATGTGTCAAACTAGTTGAGATATCCCGATGAATCTCATGATCCCACCTCTTTCGTTTAATATCTTATTAAAAAGAATTTCGCTATAGTTTTAGAACAAAATTTCCAAAAGGGCTCACGAAACACGAAACTAAAATATATATAATATCCGTACATTGACACCTGTTTTAACATTTTAAAAGAAATTAAGTAAATTGAAAGGAATATATGCTTAAGTAAATTTTATTCTAGCAAAAATATTTTTATAGAGTTGAGATAGTATCTTTCAATCCTTGAAACATACATCTGCAATAAGATGAGTTTAATCTACAATAAAGTGAGTTTAGTTGATAAGAATTGATATACACTCTATCTTAAGATCGTATGTGGTTCAATCTCTTGTCACATTGATAAAATTTAGATGTAAACTAAATATTATTGGAAGAAAAAAAAATTACAAACTAGTGGCCATACACAATTAAAGAGCAACTTAATTAAATTTTATAGGACTAAAAATTGAATTAAGCTTAAGTTAAAATTAGGACGAAAATGAAAGATGTGTTGTACACTATTTAAAAATGTCATTTAACATTCATAAAACATGACTAACATAAACGTAAATAAGTACTTTCATCTAAGAAGTACAGATACTTTTAACTGTGTAGAGAATTAGTATCAGATATGGATAGATACGGATACGTCCAGATACGTGGTAGATACGTGTCTGATACGTGATTTGAAGTATCTGATTTTTTTTATTTTTATTTTATTTTTCAGATACGTGTATCTACTTTCAAATACGTGAAGAAGATATGTGAGTCATTTTTTTTTTTCAAATTTAAGTCCAACCTATTTTATTTTGGTGCATGTTTGGGAGTGATTTTAAAATCATCAAAAGTCACTTTTTTCATTTTTAAAATCACTCAAAAACACACTTTTAATTACACAAAATTAATTTAATTTTCAAATTTACACTTCTAAAAACAATTTTCATATCACCAAAATTAGTTTTGAAGGATTAAACATGTTTCACGATGATTTTGAAAATGACAAAAGTGATTTCAACTATTTTAAAATCACTTCAAAACATAAAAATCCACTTAAATTGATCAATCCAAAACAAAATAAATTAAAAATGATAAAAACATAAAAAAATTAAAAAAACCAAAAATGTAATTAAATCATCATTCTTCCATTCTCTCTCACTATTAGAAATCACGATTCACACCTCCTTTACCCTCAATTTCATTATTCAATCTTCATCTTAACTTCTTTCCTAGCGTCTACTCTAGTCGCTCAACAATCACTCGACGTTATTGGATTTTTTTTTTGAAGTTTTCACTCTCTTTTTTAATCTATTTTAATCTAACTTAAAATAAGTATTATAACAATTAATTAGACATCATGTATATATATATACACGTATCTTCAATGTATTCGTATCTTAATTTTTTAGAAATTAACGTATCTTTATATCATATAGTATCCATATCATGTATTCGTATCCGTATCTATGCTTTTTTAAACTTTCATCATCTAGCTTCAATATAGTATTCATTATTATATTAAAAAATCAGTATCTAAAGATTAAACTATCTTGTAATAAAGATTTCATTTTTAATTATTATTTTTTTTTGTAGATATTATTCTTATCCATGCACTGTTTTAGCGGTCCGTTGTCTTTTCAAAGAAATGCTTTTAAATATTAAACTAATATATCAACTTAAAACAATAAGTTACTGCCGTATTTTAGGATTCGAACGGTTTGAAATTTTGGTTGGAGAAAATATTTTTTTCTTTAATTTCGTCGGAATTTCGAGAAAATTGGGAGAAATTTCGAAATTTTGAGAATATTTCGAAAATATTTCAAATTTTCCAATTCGACAAAGTTTCGAGATTTCGAATTTTTTTTAAGAAATTTCGAAATTTCAAATTTTAAGAAATTTAAATTTTTAGTTGACTATATTAGTCAAATTCAAGTTTTTCAATTTTATGGTTCTAATTAAATAAATTCTATTGTTTCACACACTAATATCATTTTTGACAAACGATTAATCTCTTTTTATGTGCTATTTTGTTTAATTTCCAACCTTTCTCAACTTTTTAATTTTATGTTCGACCAAAAACTTTCATTTCTAAAGAATTTAAATTTGAGAAAAGTCAAAAAAATAATCTATTTTTATTTTTAACCTCATTCAAGCTATTTCATTAAATTTCTACAATCATTTCACCTCAAAATATATTAAAGTGATGTGAGTTTTTTTCTTTTACCATTCAAAACTTTCTTAATTTTCACATCATTTCACCTCAAAATACATAAACTTTACATTATTTTTTGTAATTATTTTTTATTTTTTAAAAATTTCTACTCTTGCATCAACATTTACACATACATTTACTGTATACACCTAAATGTTGTCTTACTTTATAGAAATTTTGATTAAAAGTGGTTAATTATAGTCTAATTGAACCATTTTATTAACTAATTATAATAATTTCCATCAATTTTTATAATTTTTTTTTCGAAATTCCCATCGATATCGATATGTCCATCAATACTTTCATATAATCGGGACCTTGAAATTTCTATCGATGTCGATATTTCAAACCTCAAGATTGCTTATAGATAATTACTAGGATACACATATTTATTTATTTATTTTTAATAAAAATGAATATGAGAAAATTCAGATCACAAAACTCATGATTACTAATATATCAATAGAGCTAAGCTCGATTTATCTGATATACATATACTTTGTTGTGCATGCATGTGATGTTTTTTTATTATGTATATTTATGTTATAAAATTTAATTTACAACTTTGAGGTTTTAAAAGTATGCAAAGAATAAATAGTTCTAGAATGTCAATTCTATCTCATCTTTTATAATAATACAGATAAATTATATAATTGAATAATCAAATAAAAATGAAAAAATTATTTAGGGCTTATTTGATAAAATTTTTATTTTCTATATTTTTATTTTTCAATTTCTTGTTTCTTATTTTTATGAACAAAAATAGAAACATGTTTAATAATTCTTCTGTTTTATTTTAGAAAAAAAAACAGAAATATGGTTTGATAGTTCATTCTTGCGTTTTCAAAAAAAAAAAAAAAAAAAAAAAAGAAAAAAAAACTATTTCTTGTTTCTTTTATTTTACATAATAATATAATAAAGTATATAATATGTATTAAAATAAATTAAATATAAAACTATTACAAAGAGAGTTTACACTATTTATATATTGTCGCCCCAAACTATTTTTTTTTTATTAAAAAAAGTAACTAAATTTATCCTTCAAATTATTATTGTGAACAACTTTGACATACAATGTCAATCTCTCATTCTAGCTGATTTACCTTGGAGTTTACATAAATGTTGTCTGCTTACCTGAATTTGTTTAATGACAACGGACAAACTTGGTAAACGTTTAATGATTACTTATTTATATCCCAAGGTACCATTAATATAGATTTTTGTGAGTCAAATTTGTACTAAAGCATTTATTTAAGGTTAGTTAATCTTGAGTATACTAACCTTTCTTTTAATTAATTAATAATCTTTATTTAAAAAAAAATCATGAATTACACATTGTTCACACGAGGTTTCCGAAGAAACGTATTTTGTGAGTTGAACTTGAGTTGGTGTTGATGTCGAAGCTGATTTGATGCGATGTGGTTCGATCTCTAATACTTGATCTTCTGATTCTCTCTAAGTTGGGTGAATGTACTTGACTTGAAGAAGAAAAACACCAAATGTTCTTGAAGTAGAAGTCTACGTTCTTGAAATAAAAGTCTTTGAAGAGTCTTTATGTCTTCAAGGGTTTCTATCTTCTAGGAGTACAACTTCAGGAGTCTTGGGAGTCTTCTGCTTGTTGATGAATTCTCTCTGGGCTCTCTGAAGGTAGAAAATGCTAACCCACACAAATGAAGAGAGCTTCTCTATTTATAGAGTTCTCAAGTGGGCTTCGTAGGCTTGGGCTTGGTTAGTCCATGGGCCTGGCCCTTGAGCTCAATTAGTTGGACTTGGGCTCGGTTGATCCATAGGCCTGGCGCTTGGGCCTGATTTGAAATTTGGGTCCAATTCAACTTTTTTGTGTAGTTGGACTTTAAACCCAAATAATAATATCAAATTGAGCCAAATTAATCTCATACGATTCAACCGTCATAATAAAACCGCGTGGCGTCATCGAAATTTGTCTTCAATTCAATTCAGGACATATGTCAACTTCTAATTGGACCCAAATTTAATGATTTAGAATTTCATCATTAATTTAATAAACGACATGGTAACTTGTGATTGGTCCAAAATTCCTCACTCAACAAATTCCTCTTTCGAGATTTATGCACATATATGGGTGGATGAATCTCAAAAAATATAAAGTTAGAATCAAAATCCAAATACATCTATTCTTGAATTTGACCTCATTTGATGTGTCAGTCAAACTATGAATTTAGTACATAAGTTTAACTTGAATTTGGGATCAAATTTGAGATATAGTAGAATTTACGAAAAATTTTGAGCTTTGTTCCACTTTAATTTGATTTTGGGGATAAACTCAGGGATCTTAAATTTTAAAAATAAAGGAATAAGCTTCATCCTCAATTTAATATTATTCAGAGCTAAAAATGCGATTAACAAAAGGATGGCCAAAAGTTTTAGAAAATGAGGGAGGGAGAAAAAAATAATAATAAAAAATAAAATAAAATAAAATATAAAACTAATAAAATCTAGATTTAACCAATAAAATCTTGATTTAGTAAAATCTAAGATTTCTTAATTGGATTCTAGATTTAGTGGCGTCCTTATAAATAGGGCTTAGAGCCTTTTATATTTTCATCCTAGGTAGTCAAAGGTAGAGAAAAACTTCCCCCTTTCTTACTTTTTTTTTTCCCTTCCTCCGAGCTAAGCCGCACCAGAGCGGTGAGCCATTTCCAACGCCTTCACATAGTAGCCCAGCTGAAGCCGAGCCGCGAGCTATCCCATGCAACCCAGTCGAGACGTGNCTTACTTGACGAACGAAGCTGTCCACCGAGCACCGCCACAAAGCTGCCGTTGCCGCATTGTTCATTGCTCACCTAGCCAAGCCGCGCCCGACGAACGAAGTTGTCTCGCCCGTTGTCGACCCTACCTTACCTGTGAACCGAGCACCATCACAAAGCACCCACCGTCTGCCACTGCCGCATCATTCACCACTCGCGGGGCTTCGCGCCTCCTCGGCTGGAAGATGGGGGGCGCCCTAGGGTTCCGACGCCCCTCGTTTTTCTCTTCTTTTCTTTTTTTTTTCCCTTTCCTTTTCTCTTTTCTTTCCTTTTTTTCTTTTTTTTTCTTTCTTTTTTTTAACTCTTTCTTTTTTTTCTTTTTCTTTTCTTTTCCTTTTTTATTATTATTTTATTTTATTTTTCTTTCTTTTTCTTTTTCTTTTTTTTTAAAGAAGATTTCGTTTTGTTTTATTTTTCTCATTTTTTTAAAGAAAGTTTCGTTCGTTTTTTTCCTTTTCTTCTTCTTCTTTTTCTTTTTTTTTTTTCCTTTTTTTTTTAAAAAAAATCGCAATCATCATCACCCTTCACTTTTTTTTTTACTAAATTGCCCCCTTACTTTTTTTGCGTACGTTTACTAACTTGTCCCTCTTACTCTTTTGTAGGAGTTAAAACGCAACTCAAGGGACCACAATTGCTTTTTTTTTTTTAACTAGCCGACCCATCAATAATCTTGAAGGGTGGGTTTCTCCTCTCATAAGTTTTGTTTTGTAACAACAATTTTTTTCTCTATTTTTTTGTTGTAGAAATGTCAGGCCGCGTGATTGACTCTTTGGTGCACATAAGGATGACCCTAGTATGGTCTATCTATTGTATCCTTGTTCGTGCTTCCTGATCGTCATGGAGGACCCGCAAAGGCTTATAACCCCCTCATTTGATCACCGACTACCTTGCAGCGTCGTTTGTGCATCCTAATCGTCATGGGAGGGGTCTTGCAAAAGTTTACAACTCTCCCATTCGATCACCCTAGGGAGGATCTCGAAAAGGTCTGTCTTGTAGCACAGTTTGTGCATCCTGATTGTCATGGGAGGGGCCTCGCCAAGGTTTACAACTCTCTCATTCGACCACCCTAGGGTGGATCTCGAAAAGTTTTACCTTGAAGCACCATTCGTACATCCTGATCCTCGTGGGAAGGGCCCCAGAAAGGCTTACAACTTTCCATTCGATCACCCTAGGGAGGATCCCGATAAGGTCTGCCTTGTAGCATCGTTCGTATATCCTGATCACTATGGGAGGGGCTCGCAAAGGCTTACAACTCTCCCATTCGATCACCCTAGGGAGGATCTCGGAAAGGTCTGTCTTATAGCGCCGTTCGTACATTTTGATCGTCATGGGAGGGGCCCCGCCAAGATTACAACTTTCTCATTTGATCACCCTAGGGTGGATCCCAAAAAGGTCTACCCTGTAGCACCGTTCGTACATCTTGATCATTGTGGGAGGGGCCCTGCAAAGGCTTATAACTCTCCCATTCGATCATCCTAGGGAGGATCCCGATAAGGTCTGCCTTGTAGCACTATTCGTACATCCTGATCGTCATAGAAGGAGCCCCGCAAAGGCTTACAACTCTCCCATTCGATCACCCTAAGGAGGATCTCGAAAAGGTCTGTCTTGTAGCGCCGTTCATGTATCCTGATCGTCATGGAAGGGGCCTTGTGAAAGCTTACAACTCTTCCATTCGATCACCCTAGGGTGGATCCGAAAAAGTCTACCTTGTAGTACCGTTTATACATCCTGATCATCGTGGGAAGAGCCTCGCAAAGGCTTATAACTCTTCCATTCAATCACCTTAGGGAGGTTCCCGATAAGATCTTCCTTGTAGCACCGTTCGTACATCCTGTTCACCATGCGAGGGGCCCTGCAAAGGTTTACAACTCTCCCATTCGATCACCTCAGGGAGGATCTCGGAAAGGTCTGTCTTATAGTGCCGTTCGTGTATCCTGATCATTATGGGAGGGGCCCCGCAAAGGCTTATAACTCTCCCATTCGATCACCTTGGGGTGGATCCTGAAAAGGTCTACCTTGTAGCACTGTTCGTACATCCTAATCGTCGTGGGAGGGGCCCCGCAAAGGCTTATAACTCTCCCATTTGATCACCCTAGGGAAGATCCTGGAAAGGTCTGCCTTGTAGCACCGTTCTTACATCTTGATCATCATGGGAGAGGCCCCGCAAATGCTTAAAGCTCTCCCATTCGATCTTAGAAGGGTCTAATACGGTTCCTCTAGTCCCCCTTTTTAGCATATTGTCACAGAGGATAGAGTTTCTTTTTTCTTTTTTTTTCTTTTTGAACCCTACGGTTGAAACTCATTCCTCTGTGACATTTTTTTTTTTGTAGAATAATGGTTCACTTCATCGAGCACGTTTTATCTGATGAGAGGCGCCTCGTGATTCTTAAAAACTGGAGTCAGCCCATGACGGAAGGACAAAACCTTCTTGTGGCAAAATTGTTAGTCGGTCCTTTCACTAATCGCTGGCCAAGTCTAGACGACAACATGATCCTTTCAAAATTATCGATGGAAGTGCCCTTTACCCGAGGAGAGCGTGCATGGATCCTGCGATCTTCTATTCATGAGAAAACCCCTAACCCAGATTGAGTACTAACTCTCGAACGTCGCATAATTGAGGGTCAGGTTCGCTGAACTGTTGTGACAAAAGTCCCTGGAGAATTCGACTTTGTTGACTGTTACTGGGAGTGGCTTGAGGTTGTAGTAGGTCGAAACGAGCGATTCCTTCATGACGTTAGTTTTCTTGGCGCAGTGACGATCTCCCTGTACATATATTATTGCAATGGTGATATAGTTCGAGCTTTCTGTGAAGCCTGGTGCCCTTCAACCAACACTTTTCATACTGTGGTAGGCAAAGCGTTAATTTCCTTATGGGACCTTTGGTTGCTCAAGGGCATTTCGGTCAAAGGAAGCTTTTACGAAGAAGTGATTCCTTCTCTCAAAGAGCTGATGCGTTTTGTTATTGCGATGAAATAATAGTGTAGAATGTGATGGTGGAATATGCATTGTGCATGCAAGTTTTCTCAGCAAGACCCAAGTATAAATCCTACCAAGTTGCCTGGTAAGCCTAGGGTCGAACACAGGGACTAAGGACATAGTATGCGATGGTAGTTTTTGATTACTTTGCAATAACAAATCAAACAATGCATTGGTTGGTGTGTTGTTTAAGGTATAAAATCTATGCGGCGAATTTGAGAAAAGATTTAATAATACAAAAGATGTGATGAGTATGTAGGGGAACGAGTTGGGAAGGGATTTAGCTAACACTTCCTAAGATTGCGTTCATGTTATGCGATCCTGCTACATACATATAACAGAAGTCATCTCTCAATGCAAATGCTATGGCTTCTAGTTTTAGAATGCATGCGATGTATGCGATAATGTCTATAGAACATACATTTAAGCCTCTATTCTTGTCTATACGATGACGAATGACACACACATACACAAGGCGACCACATACTACCATAAACTATCTCTAGGGTGCATGCAATGCATGTTGGCAAACAGAGCTTATCTCTAAGTTTCTATCTCTTGATTATAAAAATCTAATCTTACTCTCTCGAGTCTAGATTCTAACCTAGCTCTCTCAAGTCTTAGGTTCTTTCTTTAGACTCTCTCTCGAGTAGCTCTAAAGGGTGATGGGCGCAACATAAGACAAGATGATCACATGCAATGAAGATCCTAGCTCATGTTAGCTAAGTACTTCTCAACCCATTCGACAGTTTTAGCTACTCATGCGTATTTTAAAGAGAGTGAACAGATGTACAAATGCAAGTTTCATTCTATATATGAAATTAAATACAGAATGACAATGTGAAAGAAAGATATAGAGCCTGGTAGCAATTTCTTGCTTCCCAAGACTTTTACACTATTCTTCTCTACTCTGCTCAAAAGATATTCTTGCTCTCACAAGAGTCGGTCCGCTCTCTGTTTTCCACGCTCCCTGGCACTCTCTTGAGCTGACCAGGACGATCTTCCGGCGTCTTTTCCCTTTTCTTGCTTCCACCTTCTAAGTATAAGAAAACTAAGAACAAGGCTAACTATCGTCTATATGGTGAACTCTCTAAACTGAGCGAACTAAAAAAACTCCTTCAATGAAGGTGGCCTTCGGTATTTATAGAGCTTCAAGGTGAAGAAATTTTTCCCTCGAATGATTGCACTGATGGGATGTCATTAATTCTCTGTCTGATGTGCCAAATATTTGTCACCAAAAAGTTGAGTGTACTTGCTATAGTATGTTGTTAACGGCTTGTCAACTTAATTTGGAATCGACCGTCATCAGCTTACTATCCCATCGTGATTTATTAAGCTTTCACCTTGATGCGCTGGCTTTATGTAGCCACCTTCTCGAGCATATTTTCACGAACGCATATGATCGCATAGCCTTGCGGTCACAATCTCTTATGCGCTCGGACGCTAATTTCCTTTGATCGCAATTTCGCCTTGCGTCAACGCATTTTCCTGCATATAATATATAAGTTAGCTGTTTTAATGCGATGGACGCATGCGATCGCAATGTTGTAAACTTAATGCTTTTGGACGCA
Source organism: Benincasa hispida (assembly GCF_009727055.1). NCBI lineage: Eukaryota > Viridiplantae > Streptophyta > Magnoliopsida > Cucurbitales > Cucurbitaceae > Benincasa > Benincasa hispida. Next base: position 27,835,213 of record NC_052351.1, on the reverse strand, counting down.
ATATTATATATTTTTACCATCGCAATCCATCATTGTTTTATAACTTTGTGCTGTAATAACGTTCATTTCTGCCCTTTATCGCACCCCAAAATTTAAAATAATGCTTGTCCTCAAGCATAAGCTAAAGATTTTCTCTAGAAAGTCGACCGCCTTCTTTTTTCCTAGATTTCTCAAGGTTGCCTTATTCAAATCCTATGTACCAAAATCTCTTTAATTCTTATCCGAGTCTGTTCTTAAAATATTTCTAAAATTTAGGGACTGCAAGTTTACCCTTAAAAAAGACTTTACTTGTTTCCAGGACATCGCATGATTTATTTCATATAAAAAAACTTTTTCAACTGGGGTATTTTCAAATGATTTTTATCCTTGTGTAATTTATATATATATATATATATATATACATCTCCTATGACCTTGCACTGATCCAAGTGCCTAGCCGTCGTTTTGGCTTGCCTCCACGTGTGTCATGCAGACATCCAACTACGAGTAAGGCGCTCTTTCTCAGTTTAAACTCATGCCCATCTGGCAGTGGAATTGCGATCAATTTATTTATACATTGATCAAGATTCCTACCTTTGTTTTGGCTAGCCCCCACGTATGTCATGCGGACATCCACCTATGAGTAGGATCAGATCACAACATTTTTTAGAGTCTAAAAACAGCAAGGTCGAAAATGAATACCGCACCCCCAAATTTAAATGTAACAATGTCCTCATTACTGAAAGATTGAAAGAAGTCATGCGATGCTCTTAGAAAATTACGTAAAAGTCAGTTTGAAAGACAGTTGGTAGACCACTAACTTCTAGAAATATTTCATAAGTTGACTATTCTAAAATTAAGTTGACTCTAGTATATACGAAAAAAATAGAGGCATGCGTTTCATCATTGAAATCATAATTGGCAAGGAGAAATAATGCGGTGACTTACTAAATTATTCAATGTTAAATGATTGCGTCAACTAAAGAGGATGCGATGATAAAATTTTCAAAGTTAAAATGCGGTGTGAGAGTGCAAAATTTGGAATAGAAAAAGTCAAGGAAAGGTATAACCCCCAAATTTGCTCTGTCGCCCGAATTGTGTGTGAATGCATCCTTCTTTGCGGCGAACTACTTTTCTTTGATTGCGGTGGTGGAATAAGGTAGTTGCATCTTTCATGTAGTCCTCCGCAATCGTTCACCACGATCGTTGCAAAGGAAACATTGAGAGAGTTAAATAAAAGACAGAGTTAACAAAATCGTTTACCATGATCGCATTTTTTTTTGTAAATGCAAAAAGACAAATATACGATAACAGATAAAAGAAAGGTAACGAAATTTCATGAATCATTGATAGGAAAAAGGATATTCCAAAATAATTGCGTCCTTGATGAGTTTGAGTCGCATAGTAACGTACGGACTGCTTATTTCAATCTGGGCTTTTTATGTCTAAGGCAGCTTCCTCTTCTTTTCTTGGCCTTTTGGGATCTTGACTGCCTTAATCCAGAGCTTTTCCCTATTGACGTTCATTATAATCTCCCCCTTGTGCATATCAATTTGAGCGCGACCGATCCAGAGGAATAGTAGTCCTAATATGATGGGCGCATCTTCGTCCGCTTTATAGTCCACAATGATGAAGTCTGTCGATAAGATGAATTTTTCAATTGAGATTGTGACATCTTTCAACTCTCCATTGGGATGTATTCAGGATCTGTCCACAAGTAGAAGAGTCTCCGTCGTGGGCGTGAATTTACCCATATTCAATCGTTTGAAGATTGATAGCGGCATTACATTTATACTCACCCCAAGATTGCATAGTGCTTGACCAATGTATACCCCTCCAATTGAGTATGGTATCGTGATGCTTCCTGGGTCGCACATTTTTTGTGGGATCATAGTATTTTGTGTTACTGCCAATTTAGCAATCTTACCTTCATCATTCTATTTCTTTTTCAATCTTTGCGGGAATGGTGGTAGCTGTACTTCTTATTTTTCGTGTTTTAGAGGCTTGAAGGTGGACGCAACTTCTGGGTTCATCTTCTCGGGCTCTTCTGAATCATATGTCAATGGGTCCTCATTGTCACCGCATTCGGGTTGGTCCTGGTGGGCTCTTCCCTTTCTTTTTCGTGTTCTAGAGGCTTGAAGGTGGACGCAACTTCTGGGTTCATCTTCTCGGGCTCTTCTGAATCATATGTCAATGGGTCCTCGATTGTCACCACATTCGGGTTGGTCCTGGTGGGCTCTTCCTTTTCTTCCACTGTCATTTTTTCAATTAGCAAGGAGACTGCTAGACATTGTTCCTTTCCCGTACCCCCAGAATTGTGAGGGAGCTTAGTTGAGCTCGACAATGCTCCTTGCAGTCTACTTTTGAGTTCGCCCATAATCTGTTCCATCTGAATTTCAAGATTAGGGATGGACGTCACTTGATTCTGAAGCATTGTTTCATTCTTTTCAATATATTGCTTCAGCAAACTTTCCAAGGATGAAGATTGCAGTGCCTGTGAACTGCTGGCTTGGTTTTGCGTTTGACCATCTGTTCGCGGGAAAAATCCTGGTGGCCTTTCTTTTTGCGCCATAGGTTGAAAACTTTGCTATTGATTCTTCCACGCGAAGTTAGGGTGGTTTCTCCACTCGGGGTTGTACGTATAAGAGAAAAGGTTATTCTTTATGAAGCATAATGACTGCAGATTCCTTGGGCATTCTTTAATCGGATGTGCTTCTCCACAGATGACACAACTCGTGGTTGTTTGAGCAATTGCATTGATATGCCCTTTTTGCGTTCCCGTGCTATTAATTGCGATGCCTTGTATCAAACTCATCATCGCATTCATTTGGGTTTGTAGGGATGCAATGGCCCCATTATTTGCATCACTATCTTTGATCCTCAATATTTGATCGCTTTCTCTCCAGTCTTCATAATTTTTGGAAATGCGATCAAGGATATTCTTAGCCTCGTCGTAAGTTTTATCAAGCAGACCACCAGCTACTGCCACGTTGATAGCTGCCTGCGATGCAGGGTTCAGTCCGTGGTAGAAAATTTCCATCTGTAAGCAATCCAGTAAGCCGTTATGCAGGCAATCTCTTACCAGCCTCTTGAACCTCGCCCAGGTGTCGCTGAACGATTCGTCAATTTCCTATTCTAAATTTGTAATTAACTTCCTTCTTCTTGCGTTCCCTGTTGGAAGGAAGTATTTCTTCATGAACTTTTCCACTACTTATTCCCACGATATTATCTCCCCTGGTTTGAGAGAATAAGCCCATTTCTTTGCTTGATTGCATGGGAACAACGTTAGTCGAACCTCCTCAGTGGAGATATTTGGGAACATAAAGTGTTGCAGATTTCAATAAAACTCTAGAGATGGGCGTGTGGATCCTCGCCACGCCTTCCACCAAACTGTCCAGCCGTTTGAATAATCTGTAACATAATTGGTTTCATTTCAAACCTCGATCCATCCAGCGCTGGCCTCATGATTCATGGGGAGAAATCATATAGGTTGGACGACGCATAGTTCTGAATGGGTCTATTGCGGTCATTCACCAGGAGGATGGGGTTGGCCATTATATTATTTGCATTTGTGGCCCTCTCTTGCGGTTGTTCCGCCATTCTTGGAGTTTTGTCTTGTTGTTGTTGGCAGTTGTTTCTCAATCTTCGTCGGAACGTTCTTTCAATCTCTGGGTCGTAATTCGCTAGAGATTGAAAGCTGCAAAGAAAATAAAAAAAATTACCGTTAGCATAATGTATTGCCGTGTCCCTGGCAACGGCGCCAAAAACTTGATGCATTTTGTTATTGCGATGAAATAATGGTGTAGAATACGATGGTGGAATATGCGTTGTGCATGCAAGTTTTCTCAGCAAGACCCAAGTATAAATCCTACTGAGTTGCCTGGTAAGCCCAAGGTCGAACACAGGGACTAAGGACCCAGTATGCGATGGTAGTTTTTGATTACTTTGCGGTAACAAATCAAACAATGCGTTGGTTGATGTGTTGTTGAATGTATAAAATCTATGCGACAGATTTGAGAAAATAGTTAATAATATGAAAGATGCGATGAGTATGCAGGGGAACAGGTTGAGAAGGGATTTAACTAACACTTCCTAAGATTCCATTCATGTTATGCGATCCTGCTACATACATACAACAACAAGTCATCTCTCAATGCAAATGCTATGGCTTCTAGTTTTAGAACGCATGCGATGTATGCGATGATGTCTATAGGACCTACGTTTAAGCCTTTATTCTTATCTATTCGATGAAGAATGACACACATATACACAAGGCGACCGCATACTACCATAACCTATCTCTAAAGGGTGATGGGTGCAACATAAGACAAGATGACCAGATGCAATGAAGATCCTAGCTCATGTTAGCTAAGTACTTTTCAACCCATTCGACAGTCATCGTATTCGAGATGGGCTTGAAAAAGGGCGGATTCCAGCTCGCAACCACAGAGGCTCAGCGGTCAGGTCTGCCCCTAAAAGAACCTTCCTTTCTTTTTCCCGTTGGAATGACGACATGAGTGACGGGTGAAGTTGAAGCAGACACGGTCTAGCTACTCATGCGTATTTTAAAGAGAGTGAACAGATGTAGAAATGCAAGTTCCATTCTATATATGAAATCAAAATACAGAATGACAATGTGAAAGAAAGATAAAGAGTCTGGTAGAAATTTCTTGCTTCCCAAGACTTTTACACTGTTCTTCCCTACTCTGCTCAAAAGATATTCTTCCTCTCGCAAGAGTCGGCCCACTCTCTGTTTTCCACGCTCCCTGGCACTCTCTTGAGTTGACTAGGACGATCTTCCGGCGTCTTTTCCCTTTTCTTGCTTCTGCCTTCTAAGTATAAGAAAACTAAGAACAAGGCTAACTATCGTCTATATGGTGAACTCTCTAAACTGAGCGAACTAAAAAAACTCCTTCAATGAAGGTGGCCTTCGGTATTTATAGAGCTTCAAGGTGAAGAACTTTTTCCCTCGAATGATTGCATTGATGGGATGTCATTAATTCTTTTTCTAATGCGCCGAATATTTGTCACTGAAAAGTTGAATGTACTTGCTACAGTATGTCATTAACGGCTTGTCAACTTAACTCAGAATCGACCATCATCAGCTTTCTGTCCCATCATGATTTATTAAGCTTTCACCTTGATGCGCTAGCTTTATGCGACCACCTTCTCGAGCAGATTTTCACGAACGCATATGATCGCATAGCCTTGCGGTCACAATCTCTTATGCGCTCGGACGCTAATTTCCTTTGATCGCAATTTCACCTTGCGTCAATGCATTTTCCTACATATAATACATAAGTTAGTTGTTTTAATGTGATAGATGCATGCGATTGCAATGTTGTAAACTTAATGCTTTTGGATGCAATATTATATATTTTTACCACCGCAATCCATCATTGTTTATAACTTTGCACTGTAATAACGTGCATTTCTGCACGTAACCGGTCACCGTGACAGGGAGAAGTACTTGCCAAAAACGTTCGAACACCTTTTTTAGGCATATTTTTTGATAGTGTGCTCGCAGAGAGAAAATCGCATGACTCTAACAAAGCATGACTCCTCAGTGTCTATTAGCTCATGGATCTCTTTTTGGTTCCTGGGGGCTCACAAATATCACAAGCCCGTTACACAGAAGTAAAAGAAAGCCTCTCAATCCCAGTCCACACAAATTTCTGATGGTACGTAGATCGCGTTTCGAGATTGGTCGAGCAGGGAGAACATGCTATTCGTGGAGCTAGAGGTAGGAGACGAGTTGAAGGATAAAACCTATCTGGCCGCCTTTCTATCTTGCTGGTTATGTCTTTTTGTATTTCCCAGAAGCGAGGCTACCTTCGTCTCGAGGTCTTTAGAATGGCTAGCTTGATGGCTCACGAAACTGTTTATAGTCTTGCTATTCCAATCTTGGCCAACATCTATCATGGCCTAGGGTTGATAGCAGAGGCTTCAAACCCAATCGGCCGTATGGACTTTTGCTTCCCCATGCATTAGGTCCATGGTTGGCTGGCCCATTACTCCAACACACATTACCCCATTCCTGCAGCTGTTCGAGGTCCCAAGATGGCCTGCTTTTCTGGCGAAGGTGGCTCAATTTACTTCGACGAGTACGAGGCACAGGAATTGATCCATAGCGGTGCCAGTATTCAGTGGCACGCAAGCATTCAGAATAAAAATAGGCATGAATGCCTAACTGATAGTAGAGACCTACCTTTTCTGAAGTCCAATTATTTCTCTAGCATGCGATCAGGTTACTTATCCTCCCAGTGTGGTAATGTCTGAATTATAGAGTCGTATAGTCCCTTCGCTTCGGTCGACAGTTTTGCTTCCATCAGGACATTCCAAATGATATAGGGGGTATACCTCCTGCCCTTACGCTGAAGAACGTTTTACATTATTGGAGAGTATGCACGAGACGCAAGCCCTCATCTCAGGTATTCTTGTCGGCCTGTACGTTAGATTCGCACACCCATGTTGCCCTACGGTTCAAGGATTGGTGGTTAACGAAGCATGGGAACTACATCGAAGAGAATCGTCATCTGTTAGTGACCAATGGTATCCCTCCCCCAGCGCCATCAAGACTACCCAAAGGTAAAAGGATCAACCATGGAGGGAAGCAGCTTCGCTTGACTGAGGAGGTGGCAACGATTGTAGAAAAAGACGCTTCCAAACCGATTGAAAAGGACAGTCAAAGTAGTATCGACGACCATTATTGGAAAAAATCCTCCAAAAAGCCCAGGGCATCGGATGGAAATTTTCTTGAGAGGGTTCAGAATGATCTGGTGGCCCCTAATGCTCTCAACTCATTGGTACGTCATTTTTTTATAAGTCCTCTCATCTCGTTTTATTTCAATTGTACGGCTTACATTTAGTCTCCCCTTTTTTTGTAGTCACCCCTGAACCTCTCTCTTCAAGAACTTGAAGCATCATGAAGCGAAGAATCTTTGGTGGGCTTTTTTGTCGTTGACTGAGCCGTTAAGGGAGTTGGTACCTCTGAAGCGCTGCTAGTGGATCCTGTGCCAAGGTCCTATCAAACGCTTGCTATCCTCAAAGACATCCCTCATGTCAAGGAGGCGGTAGTTGACGGGTAGATCGAGGCTTCAGATTTAGTAGCNAGTGGCACACGAGCATTCATAACAAGAGTAGGCATGAACGCCTAACTGATGGTAGAGACCTATCTTTTCTGAAGTCCAGTTATTTCTCCAGCATGCGGTCAGACTATTTATCCTCCTAGTGTGAGAATGTCCAAACTATAGAGTCGTATAGTCCCTTTCGCTTTGGTCGACAGTTTGGCTTCCATCAGGATATTCCAAATGATATAGGGGGAATACCACCCACCCCTACGTCGAACGTTTTGCATTATTGAAGAGTATGCACGAGGCGCAAGCCCTTGTCTCAAGTATTCCTGCCGATGACTCGTACATTGGATTCGCACACCCATGTTACTCCACAGTTCAAGGATTGGTGGTTAACAAAGCACGAGAACTACTTCGAAGAGAATCGTCATCTGTTAGTGACCCACTCTATTCCTCCCCCAGCGCCACCCAGACTACCCGAAGGTAGAGGGATCAACCATGGGAGGAAGTAGCTTCACCTGACTGAGGAGACGACAGCGGTCACACAAAAAGACGCTTCCAAGCCGATTGAAGAGGACAGTCGTAGTAGTACCGACGACCGTTACTAGAAGCGACCCTCCAAAAAGCTCAGGGCGTCGGATACCGATTTTCTTAAGAGGCTTCAAAATGATCCAACAGCTCCTAACACTCTCAACCTACTGGTACGTCGTCTTTTTTTGTGTGTCTTCTCATCTTGTCTTTTTTACTGTACGATTTACATTTAGTCTCCCTCTTTTTTACAGTCACCCATGAACCTCTCTCTTTAAGGATTTGAGGTATCGGGAAGTGAAGAATCTTCGGTGGGCCCTTTTGTTGTTGACTCAGCCATTAAGAGAGTTGGTACCTCTGAAGCGCTGCCAGTGGATCCGCACCAAGGTTCTGTCAAGTGCGTGCTATCCCCGGTGACATCCCTCACGTCAAGGAGGCGGTGGTCATCGGGAATCGACGCCATGCAACCTCGGCCATGTGGGAGACTATGCACAAGAAGATCATGCGTACTCCTTTCGAGAAGGTTCTTAGTCTAGAGAAAGAAACACATGAGATATTCCGAGCCATTTTCGACATTTGTGGTGCCAACCTCCCTCCTCTCAAAAAACTTGTAGATGAGTACTTCCAAAACGTGGAGAACTATAATCAGTTCCAGTTATCCTATTCCTCTTAGTTAACTTAGACAAGTAAAGAGCAACGTTTGGAGGAGGGCAAGTCTGATTGGAGAATATACTGTATGATGAGAGTAGTGCTTTTGCTAAACAAAAGGTGCTACTTGAACGCGACTCTCGGGTCTTACAAGAAGAAAAGAAACTGTTAGCCAGGTTGGAGGCCATCAGGGTCGAACGGGTCGAAATATCACGGCTGATTTTTGAGAGCGAAGGCCTTTTAAATCGGCATAAGCTTAAGGCCTCAGAGATACGGGGGGTGATAAACGAGTTTGAGACCACCCTAACCCTTTCTGACAAGGACGTCAAAGCTTTGGATGTTTTACGTCACGTGTTAGAAGCCATGCAGTAGGAGCTGGAGAGCTATCACTAGGTACCCTGACTTGACATGATTAGGTGTACCTCAATAGGCAGTGGTCTAGGAGTTTTTTTTAAGCTACAGGATTCGACTATCGTAGCGCTGAAGTCTCTTATATGAAAGCTTTTTTTGTTATTTCCTCAGTGATGTTTTCTGGCACCTTGTAGCCTCCTTTAAATTTCTGCTTCTTGTATTTGTTTCTCTCATTGGACTCATGTACATGCACATATATATATTTTTATCATGTGACTGAACTTAAATTCTTTTAAGTTACCTACGTACCCTTTATAATGACAGGGATCAAGTCATAACGTAGTTCAAAAATGTTTTTTTTTTGCGTGCGACTGAACTTAAATTTCTTTAAGTTGCCTACGTGCCCTTTATAATGACAGGGATCAAGTCGTAATGTAGTTCGTACAATTTTTTTTATTTATTTTTATTATTTTTTTTTTACATTTGTTAAGCGTAAAACTTCTTGAGAAACTTTCCGTTGATTGGGCCAATTCTTAGCCTATCTTGATCAAACATCTTGTATGCTCCGTTTGTGTAGACTTCTTTGACGATGTAGGGCCCATCCTATTTAGGTGTAAACTTATTCCCCGTATGTCTTGTCATGATAATTGGTCTCCTTACAGTGAGCACTAGATCACCGACTTGAAAGGACCGAGGCTTTACATGCTTATCGAAGTCTTTAGACATTCGCGCCTGGTAACATTCCAACGCTTGTTGAGCTCTTAATCGTTTTTCATCCAGTGCTTCCAACTCTTGGAGCCGCAGTTTTGCATTGTCCTCTATAGTCAGCCTTTCTTGCACCACCATTCTTAACGATGGAATTTCTCTTTACAAAGGAAAGATAGCTTCTACCCTATAAACGAGACAGTACGGGGTGACTCTTGTAGGGGTATGGTTAGGGGTGTGATAAGCCCACAATGCTTCACCGATCTTCTCCTGCCAATCTCTCTTCGACTTGGAAAAATTTTCTTCAGCAGGTTGCACAATGTCTTGTTAAATGACTCAACCAACCTGTTTGTGGCTACGTTATACATGGATGACTTGTACTGCTTGAATTTGAATTTTTCACACAACCTGTCCATCAAACTGTTGGAGAATTATCTCCCGTTATCCATCATGATTCGATGGAATACCATACCAATAAATGATATAAGTGCGAATAAAATCCACCATGTTTTCTTTCTTAGCTTCCCTTAGAGCGACAGCCTCAGCCCATCTTAAAAAGTAGTTAGTGGCTACGAGGATATAGGAGTGTCGTGCTGACAACTTAAGACTTGTCACCGTATCCCACGTGTTTGCACAACCTTCATAGCCAGTTGTAATCCTAGCATCTTGTACATGAAGTCTGTATCTTGTAACATCTAACTTAGATTTATTGTATTTTTTATGTTTTATCACATCTTTATTGCTTTCCTTTATTTTAATAAAATTTACTTACCTGTACAAACTCCTTTATAAATAATTGAAAACCTGGTCGCATATACCATGAATATACCGCAATAGCCGACACCATTTCCCCGTGTTCGACCTTGAATCACACCGAGAAACTTGCGGTGGAATTACACTTGGTTCCATCGTAAGGAAACTTGTGACAACGCAGAGCATACTACATGAATATTCCAAATTAACGTATAAATAGAAATAGTATCGCATCATCATGAGCACTTAATATCATACATCCCAAAATATGTTTATAAGTTTATGGCGCCGTTGTGGGGGATCATAAACTTGCGTTATAATCATCCATAGGTTTTGTGACATAAGATACATTTTATGTTTACAAGTTTATGGCGCCATTGTTGGGGATTGGTTAACGGTTCATTGTTTGAGTGGTTTTTAATATTTTGCAGGATAGATCTCTTTGTACTGACTGTTCAACGCGGAGAGCAGTTTGACGACTTAGGAGTGCTGGGGGTGATCTGGTAATTCGAAGTGGACCTAGAGATCAAGTATATTCTTCGCGCAGAGTTCATCAAGGCTGAATTAATTGGTGAAGAATTATGGCTAAAGAGAATATGGCACCAGCGGGAAACCTGAGGGGAGATTTGCCAGAGGAAGATCTTGTTTTTCTTACCGCTGACCAGAACATCCCTATGAGGGAGTATGCAGTGCTAGATTTTTACAATTTTTCACCAGGGATTTCAAGACCAGTAGTTGAAGGGAATGCAAGCTTTGAAATAAAACCTATCATGCTGCAAATGATTCAGAATGTGGGACAATTCGAAGGATTACAGGGAGAAGACCCATACGCACATTTAACTAACTTCGTAGACATGTGTAGCACATTCTCCCTACCTTGTGTAACTCAAGAAAGTCTTAAACTGTATCTATTCCCATACACATTGTGGGATGAAGCAAAGAGGTTGGCTCAAGCATTAGAGCCGGGCAAAATTCATGGATGGGAACAGTTGGTTGATAGGTTCATGAACAGATTTTTCCCTCCATCCGTCAACGCAAAGAGGCGAAGAGAGGTATTAAATTTCGAGCAAAAGAGTTATGAAACCTTGAGCATCGCTTGGGTGTGATTTCGGCAGTTAGTAAAGAATTGTCCGCATATTGGGATTCTTGATAGTATCTTGATGGAAACCTTTTACAATGGCCTAGATCCATCAACACAAGCAGTTGCCGACTCCTCTGTAGAGGGATGATTAATGAATAAGTCATATACGGAAGCAAAGGACATATTGGATCGCATATCGCAACATTCTGATTAATGGATTGATAATGGACTTGAGGTAAGATGTCTGGAACCAGGAAGAGTAGAAAGGGCCGATGTGCCATCAAACATAATGAGCGCATTAGTCGAGCAAATGACCATGATGACATCGCTCTTCTAGGTGGTGGCTGATCAGCAGAAAACTCTTTCCCAACGAATAGCCCAAGCTAATGTGATGACTCATATGACTGCTATTGATTGCAATCAATGAGGAGAGGTACATCCAGCAGACGTCTGCCCATGGGATCGACAACTCGTATATGTTATTTTTGATGAATCATGGGGCAACGACCACAACCATGGTTGGGGGGGTCACCCAATTTTCGGTTTGGATGAGAATCTCATTCATGAAGGCCATAGTTTCCATCAATTTAGTTATCAAGAGGATCGAGGTAACCCTCTGGTCTTCACTACCCCGGACTACAGTCCAAGTGATTCTCAAGGTACACAGCCATGCGACAAACTGTTTNCTGTTTGCATATGACACCTCTTGCTGTTCCTCCTCTCTGGAGACGTCACTGAAGCATTACATTGAAAAGAGCAAGGCGATGAGATAGTTGCAAGCTGACTCTCTCAAAGAATTAGAAGACCAAATAGATCAGCTTGCGAGAGAATTAAAAAAGAAAACGCCTGGTACACCACAGGGAAGTTCAGGAGTATTGGGGCCAAAAGGTAAAGAACATTGTCATGCCTTGACATTGCAGAGCGGTAGAACAACAACCCCCATTGCGCCGAAGGTACCAGATGCGGTAACAATATCGGCTGATTTAACTGTTGATGATGACTAAGTATAAAATAACGAAAGCAACCCCAATTCAGAAGAAAGATTATTTACAAAAGATGAAGCTTCTCAAGACTTGAATTCTCAATCAACGCAACCTCCAACCAACAACACATAGCAAGCACAGGACCTCATTAAGCAGCAAAGTGCTCAAGAAACACGATGGGATCCTCCACCTTTCTCATGCAAGCTAAAAAAGAAAGACGATAGTAAGCAATTTCAGAGGTTCCTGGACATTCTTTGACAGCTGCATATTAATATTCCCTTAATAGAAGCATTAGAGCAGATGCCGAGCTATGTGAAATTTCTCAAGGATATTCTCACCAACAAGAGAAAGATCGGAGAAAATGAAACAGTTGCACTAACATATGAGTGTAACGCTTTGTTTCAAAATAATCTCGCTGCTAAAATGAAGGATCCTGGGACTTTTACATTACCTTGCACCATAGGAGGGAAGATGTTCGGAAACACACTGTGTGATTTGGGGGCAAGCATAAATTTGATGCCCTGTTAATCTTTAAGAAGTTAGACATCGGCAGGCCAACCATGATTACATTACAGTTAGCCGATAGATTAATAAAGCTTCCAGAGGGCAAGATAGAAGATATTCTCGTGCAGGTAGACAAGTTTATCTTCCCCGCCGATTTCGTCATATTGGATTATGAGGCAGATAGAGAAATCCCTATCATCCTGGGATGCCCATTTCTTGCCATAGGGTGAGCATTGATTGATGTGCAGAAAGAAGAGTTGACCATTTGGGTCGATGATCAAGAGGTAAAGTTCAACGTACTCAATGCGTTGAAGTATCCAGGAGATATAGAAAACTGCCAATATATTGAAGAACTGTAGGGAGAACAGTTGGACGAACACCTGAAGGAAATGAAGGAGGAAGATTTTAAAGACGACGCAATATTGGAGGAAGATTGCGCCGCAATTCATGCTGAATCTAATTTCGAACCGTTCAAGTTATCTGAACGGACTTCACAGCGCATTAAGCCATCTTTAGAAGAGCCACCTGTGTTAGAGTTAAAGCCGTTGTCGGTGCACTTAAAGTATGCTTACTTGGGAAGTAATGACACGTTACCAGTTATCATCTCTGCATCACTAAGTAAGGAGAAAGAAGATGCTCTCATACGAATCCTAAGAAACAACGCGGAAGCCTTAGGATGGACCTTGGCAGATATTCAAAGAATCAATCCCTTGTATTGCATGCACAAGATTCGTCTAGAGGAAGGAAAGAACGGATCAGTGGAAAGGCAGCATCGCTTAAACTCTACCATGAAGGAGGTTGTAAAGAAGGAAATAGTGAAGTGGCTGGACGCCGGTGTCATCTACTCGATATCTGGTAGCAGTTGGGTGAGCCCAGTGCAATGTGTTCCAAAGAAAGGGGGGATGACAGTCATCACTAATGACAAGAATGAATTGGTTCCCACAAGGGCAACTAGGGGGTGGAGAATCTGCATGGACTATCGCAAGCTAAATTTGGCCACTAAAAAGGACCACTTTCCACTCCCGTTCATTGACCAGATGTTAGACAGACTTGCGAGGAACGAATTTTTCTGCTTTCTTGATGGCTATTCAGGGTATAACCAGATAGCAATTGCGCCGGAGGTCTAAGACAAGACAACCTTCATGTGGCCATTTGGTATGTTCGCATTCCGACGCATGCCATTTGGACTCTGTAATGCACCAAGCACTTTTCAACGTTGCATGATGGTAATATTTTCGAATTACTTGGAGGAGTCAGTCGAGGTTTTCATGGATGATTTCTCAGTTTTCGACAGTAACTATGACTCCTGTTTGACTAACCTCGAGAAAGTCTTGAAGAGATGCATGGAAACAAATCTTGTTCTGAATTGGGAAAAATGCCTTTTTATGGTGGAGGAAGGAATAGTTCTGGGTCACAAAATCTCCAAGGCAGGATTGGAAGTTGATCAAGCAAAAATCGACGCAATTTCCAAATTACCCCTACTGGTGAATATAAAGACACTGAGGAGCTTTCTGGGTTACGCAAGATTTTATAGAAGATTTATTAGCAATTTCTCTCAGATTGCAAGACCCCTTGGTGCACTTCTTGAAGTTGACCACGAGTAAAATTTCGATGATACCTGCACTAGAGCATTTAACACATTAAAAGATGCATTTATCTCCGCTCCGATTTTGGTTGCGCCAGATTGGACGCAACCCTTTGCATTGATGTGTGACTCTGGTGGATATTTGTGGTCGCAGTTTTGAGTTAGCACCAGGAAAAGGTATTGCATCTCATTTATTATGCGAGTAAAACACTGAACGGCGCGTAGGAGAACTATAGACCACAGACAAAGAAATGCTCGCAGTGGTATTTGCACTGGAGAAGTTTCGATAGTACCTGATCGGAACAAATATGGTGATGTATATGGATCAGTCTGCGATTAATTATCTAATGACGAAGAAGGATGCAAAACCAAGATTGATATGGTGGGTGTTGCTCCTGCAAGAGTTTGACTTAGAAATTAAAGATAGGAAGGGCACCGAGAACCAAGTTACAGATCTTTTTTCAAGACTGGAAAATTGCGAGGTTCAAGGGACAGAAAAAGTTATTGAGGAAAGATTCCCCGATGAGCTGCTGATGGTAGTAGGCGTTAATGTTCCCTAGTATGCGGACATAGTAAACTTTATAGTTTATGGCCATTACTGGATGATTATACCTACCAGCAGAAGAAGAAGCTAAGACATGACGCAAAATTTTATTTCTGGGACGATCAGGTCCATCAATTCCTATATCGACAAGGACCTGATCATATAATACATCGATGCATTCCTGAGCACGAAGCCAAAAGCATTTTAGAACTCTGTCATGAGTCCCTATATGGAGGATATTTTGGGGGGCAAAGGACTGCAGCAAAAGTCTTACAGTGCGGCTACTTTTGGCCAACTCTATTCAAGGATGCCTATGCCCATGTTGTGCAATGCAACAGGTGCCAAAGACAGGGAATATGTCCAAAAGAAATGAAATGCCATTGATGCCAATCTTAGAAGTTGAATTATTTGGTGTATGGGAAATTGACTTCATGGGCCCGTTTCCACCATCCGAAGGTCATCAATATATTCTGGTTGCGGTTGATTATGTATCAAAATGGGTTGAGGCCATCGCGTGTGCCAAGAATGACGCAACCACTATGGCGAAGTTTTTGAGGAAGAATATTTTTGCGCACTATGGAATGCCACGTGCCTTAATCAGCGATGAGGGCTCTCACTTCATCAACTGCATAATTGTTAACCTGTTGATTAAATTCAACGGCAACCATCGAGTGGCAACTGTTTATCACCCACAGACTAATGGGTAGACAGAGATTTCTAATAGAGAGATCAAAACTATCTTGGAGAAAGTAGTTAATACTGCTAGGAGGGATTGGTCACACAAGCTTGATGAAGCACTATGGGCATACAGAACTGCCTACAAAACACCAATTGGCATGTCTCCGTATGCCTTGGTCTTCGAAAAAGCTTGTCATCTACCACTCGAGTTGGAACACAAGGCAATATGGGCATGTAAGAAGCTTAAGTTTGATTTAGCCAGTGCGGGAAAAGTCCGAAAGTTACAATTGAATCATTTGGTTGAATGGCGAAGGGATGTCTATGAAAATGCCAAGATATATAAGGAGAAGATGAAAAAATGGCATGATGACCGCATAAACGACTAGATATTCACCGAAGGTCAGCAGGTATTGCTATTCAACGCGCGTCTGCGACTGTTCCCTGTGAAGCTGAAGTCTACTTGGTCCGGCCATTCCAGATCAAGACCATCTTTCCCTATGGCACAGTGGAATTAACAACTTTAGACGGATAGTGCATTCAAAGTCAATGGTCAGCGGATCGAACCCTACTATGGAGGTGTCACACCCCGCCCCAGACCACCCTCTTAGCCTAGAGAAGGGCGTGACTGTAGCAGGTTACCAACCCTGGGCTGACACTTATTGTCTAATAAATTCTTGCAGAATAACTCTGATACCAAATATAAATTATATGCAACGGGACGTCTTTAGGCCCATAATTTATTAACTTAGAACATAATATGTTAAAAGTCATTACAACACTAGATTTACAAGTCCCAAAAACCCACAAACCTAGTCCCTATATGAACAATAGTAACATGTGTACAATAATTAACAGTAACCACCTAGCAACTATTACAAGTCTTTTGGTCCTTTAGTGGCAGAGCTATCTTCAGAAGATTTGACCGCTACCTTGAGGGGGGGGGGGGGGGATAAAACATTTGAAAACGGGGTGAGCTTACGCCCAGTGAGTGATCGAGAAAACATAGTAAATTCTCATGCATGATTTCAGTAATGAGTTTTTAACTGAAAAATAAACTTTACAGTACTTGTACTGCAAACATAAATATCTTACAAGCGTAAAACATATAAAGCTGTTTTAATCATAAAACAGTAAAATCATTTCTCAATCCAATGTACCCTACTGTGGGTAAAACAATCCCAACACCAATTACTAGTCTAGAGAGAACCCTTTTTCTCAATCTCTGACTCTATTCACCTGTGGCCACACTAAGTACCTTCACACATTAGGTACTTCTGCTCAGATACCTTCTCAATGTCCTTCAGTATCGAGCTACTAGGATACCTTCTCAAACGTCCTTCAGTATCCTGTTGGCTGTATCTTCTCAAACGTCCTTTCAGTACCAATAGATACCTTCTCAAATGTACTTTCAGTATCTAGTATGGGTGGATACCTTCTCAAATGTCCTTCGGTATCGCATTTTAGTAAAAACTAGTCATAAACGACTTTCTCTTTAAAGCATGTAAAGTATAACACATATAAAACATGAATTTAAAGATGTTAACGCATGCTGGATCAAATCAACACATATAAATAGTTTTTCAACAATGTGTCTTACACATGCATGCGTTCAAACATAATTCACAACTTGCTTGGAAATCACTTCATAAAACTAGTAGGCATGAGAATATTCTTGAAAACATGCTTTCTTTAACATGTTGTAATCAAACAGTTTAAGCAAAATGCTTTTGTTAAAATATTTTAGCCACTCACCTTGATTTCTAAGGAGCTTTTCACTCTAGTGGCTCCTCGGCTTCTTTTCATCCCTAGAATCCAGATTCAATTTACATCTTAGATTACTGATAGTTCTGAACCTTATTTTTAAATATTTTCTTCTAAAAACTTATTCTGAAATGTCTCAGGAAACTTACCCTAAAATTGTAGCTCAGAAATCCATGTGGTTTGGCCGAAATCACATAATCTTCAAGACTGGCCCAGACTGATCCGATAGTCTAACCCTTCTGCCTTATTTTCAATCTCCAGCCTAGTTCCTTTGAGTTTTTTCCTCTGGCAGCCCCACTCCGAAAACTTCTAGAGATTTTAGATGGCTTTGGAATCACTCCAAATGCACGAGTAGATTGGGAGATCTCCTCATCCAAAATTGATGCGTTCTCCTCAACCCTCACTGCTCTCCCTCTCTTTTATGAAATTGCTGATTTTGTGATTTAAAAATGAAGTTCCAAAGGCTCTATTTATAGGCGTCCAAACTTCACCTGGTGTTGACACCACCTACTTGGCTGCATGGCCAAGTGTTTACTTCTCCCCTCATCAGCGCAAGCTTGCATCATCTTGGCCCAAGGTGTTTTCTCCATATGCGTCCACCAAAATTCCTTAGCCCTTAAGAATTTCTCCCAAGATGACATATGGTTTGGCTGACGTTTGCCCTTGTGATCTCACCCTTATGCGTCCAACTTAGGGATTTCAATGCATAATCCCCAACAACGCAGCCTAAACTCAACGTATAGATGCTTGCTCGGCCGTTCGATGCATAGGCGAGGCCCTTTGACCGCGTGGGCGAGGCGTTAGAATGCAGCACCGGATGAGGCATTGCTGTATGCACAGGCTGCTTTCGCTCTCTCCACTCTCGTTGGTGTCACTCTCTCCAATCTCACTGGTGTCGCTCTCTCCCACTTTCTCACTCATAATCTCGCTGGTGTTGCTCTCTCCCACTTTCTCGCTGGTCTTGCTCTCTCCAATCTCGCTCTCTCCCATTTTCTCTCCAATCTCGCTAATCTTGTTGTTAGCTACTATGAACATTGTTTGTCTCCGTGCAACTTCTACATGTTTTTTCCAGATTTTCCCCAAAATAATTTCCCATATTTTTCTCAGTTCTTCAATTCTTTCTTCAGACATAACATATTTCACATAACTTCTCTATACTTGGCCAAATTTTTCCAAAATTTCCCTGAATTTTTCAAAAATTTCCCAAACTCAATTTCCATATTTTCTCTTTTCAAATCCCCATTCATTCTTCACCATTCCACACTAATTTCCTCGTCAAACTATTTATTATACAAATTTCATTACAATTTTACCAATTAAAGCTCAACTTAAATTATTCAAGGAAAATCTACTCAACACTTAGAAATTTCATTCCCTTTAACATAGGATTTAACTTTCACATAGTTAATTCCTTTTATCACTTGCTCAAATAAGAAAAATAGAAATCTGGGTTTCACATATACTTTCCCCTTAAGAAAATTTTGTCCTCGAAATTTACTCTAACTAACTCTGGTTTAAGGTTTCACAATAACCACTGTTGTAATCTTTCATAGTCTTATCTTTTATCACGCTTCTACTGCGCTACTTTGATATCAATTCCTTAGTTTGTCCACAATACTTCACCTAGCCATCTCTAAGCTAGATGTTGATCCAACTATCTACAACATAACAATTCTATCTCAAACTTTAAATGAGAATAACTCAAATGCATACTTGCCTCCCTCGATAGATCTTTAGGTATGCATATTCTACCTTCTTTTAATAGCACTTTATCAGCTCTTAATTGGTAATCCGTCCTCAATCCTTTACCCACTTCTTCAGCTATCTTCTGAATATCAGAATCCTTTAATTGTTCACGTAGAATATCTTCGACGAGCGTAGAACATACTTGAAATGAAGCTAATAACCCTCCTTGTTGACCAACTGATAATGCTGCTCTAGCATTAAACAACTCACGGATCAATGTACCCTTTACTGAATTGATACTAGCTCTAGCTGATCTGGATTTTTGACTTAGAGCATTAGCTACCACATTTCCTTTACCTGGGTGATAGTCAATTATACAGTCATAATTTTAATCAATTCAAGCCATCTTCTCTGTCTTAGGTTTAGTTCCTTTTGATCAAAGATATGCTTTAGACTCTTATGATCTGTAAATATATGACACCGCTCACTAAACAGGTAATAAGCCACAACTTTAGGACTAACACAACTGCTGCTAACTCTAAGTCGTGTGTAGGGTAGTTACATTTATGCTTCTTTAACTGTCGTGAAGCATAAGCTACTACCTTTCCCTCCTGCATCAGCACACATCCTAACCCTTGTCGGGATGCATCATAATAGACCTCAAACTCTTTACCTAGTGTAGGTAGAGTTAATACTGGTGCCGACACTAACCTCTATTTCGATACCTGAAAACTATGCTCGTATTCTGGCGACCACTCAAACTTCGCATCTTTTCTGGTTAGGTTTTTCAATGGAAGAGCTATCTTAGAAAAGCCTTCCACGAATCTCCTATAATAACCTACTAAACCTAGAAAACTGCGTACTTCGGTTACATTCAGGGGTCGTTCCCAATTAACTATTGCTTCTATCTTTTGGGAATCAATGCTAACCCCATCAGCATAAACTATATGCCCAAGGAATATGACTTGATTTAACCAAAAATCACATTTACTAAATTTGGCATATAATTCTTTTTCTCTTAAAATCTGCAATAACATCCTCAAATGTTATTTGTGGTTTTTTGCATTACTGGAATACACTAGTATGTCATGTACGAACACTATCACAAACTGATCCAGATAAGAATGGAATATCCTATTCATCAAGTCCATAAATACCGCCGGAGCATTTGTCAATCCAAACGGTATTACTAGGAACTCAAAATATCCATATCTAGTTCTAAATGCAGTCTTTGGAACATCTGTGTCTTTCACCTTCAGTTGGTGATAGCCTGATCTCAAATCTATATTAGAGAACACCGTTGCTCCCTTAAGCTGATCTAAGAGATCATCTATACGAGGAAATGAGTATTTATTCTTAATGTTCACCTTATTCAACTGTCTATAGTCCATACATAATCTAAGAGTACCGTCTTTCTTTTTAACAAACAAGATTGGCGCTCCCCAAGATGATACACTGGGTCCTGTAACTGAACTTTTAACTTCTTCAGTTCCGTTGGTGCCATCCTATATGGTGCTTGGGATATAGGTGCGGTACCAGGAATTAACTGAATAGTAAATTCCATTTCCCTATCAGGTGGTAAGCCTGGTAATTCTTCAGGGAACACATCTAAGAATTCTTGTACTACAGGTATATTCTCAGGTTTTAGTTTCTTATCCTGTGAAACTGCTACATAGGCTAAGTAGGCTTTACATCCCTTACTCAACAGTTTCCTAGCCTTTACTGCTGATACTAAGCTTCTTGGAAGTATTCTTTTACTTCCTACCAGGGTTATCTCTTTTTCACCTAGTTTCCTAAATACTATTTCTTTCTTAAAACAATCCATAGTGGCATAGTGTTTACTTAGGAAATCCATACCTAGGATAACATCAAACTCTAGTAATTCTAATGGAATCAAGTCAACCTAAAAGCTCTGATTTCCAAAAGTTACTTCACAATTCCTGTAATACTCATGTACAACTAGAGTATCTCCTACAGGCATAGAGATAAGCAAATCCTCATTCATATGCTTAGGCACTCTATCTATATGTAATGTACACATGCTAGATATGAATGAGTGCGTAGCACCAGGATCAAATAATGCATAAGAGGATTTATTACATAAAGTTATCATACCAGTTACAACATCTGGAGCCTCTTCCGCTTCTTGGTATGTCATAATGTATACTCTACCCTGCTGCTGCTGCGGTTGCTGTTGGGGTCGTCCAGCTACCCCTTTCTGCTTAGCTACACCGGATCCCTTACCTCTAGTTCCAGTCGTTCTAGGTTGGTTTACAGTCTGGGTAACTCCTCTTTGCTCATTCTGTACTCCATGACCTAGCTGAGGACAATCTCTCCTGAAATGCTCAGCTTGTCTGCACTGGAAACACACATTCCTATTACCATAACATACTCTTGTATGAGGCCTACCACAGTTTACACAAAGTGGTTTCCTCCTCGTACTAGCTACTGACTCGCTAGTGCGACCTGATACCGATCTACCACTCGGTCCAGTCGCTGGTCTTGACCTCTTACGACTTGAACTTTGTTGGCTCATGCCTCCAAAGCTCCTCATACCCGACTGTCCCGAGAATGAGGGTCTAAATATCTTACTTCTTATTTCTCCAGGCACTCTAAACTGTCCTTCACCTGACTGGAGTACATCTTCCCTTGCTACACTTGGCTCTACTCAGATAGCAGTCTCAACTAACTGAGTGAAATTCACCCAATTGTATGTAGAGTTAACGGGTGTACGTATTTTTCTTCTTAGGCCATTCTCAAATATTCTACACCTCTCATTTTCTTCCACGATGATCGGAAGGGCATACTGAGATAACTCAGTAAATCTTTGTTCATACTCAGCAATCGTCATTACTCCCTGAGTTAGCCTAAAGAAATTCCTCCCTCTTCGCTTCTTTAAAAGAACTAGGGTAATATTTATCTTCGAATACTTATCTAACTCAGACCAAGTCATAGTTTCTGAACTACCCATTCTAGCCTCTATCACTTTCCAACTTTTCTCAGCCCCTTTTTGTAGCAAGAATGCCGCTAACTCGACCTTACGATCCCTAGGGCAACTCATAACCTTAAAACACTTCTCAATCAAATCTAACAAGATCTCAGCATCTACTGGATCTGTGGCTCCATCGAACGTTGTGGCTCCTAAAGCTTTCAGCCTCTCGACGTCGAATTTCTTTTCTGGATCGTTTTGAATCGATCCTACACTCGCCGCCAATCTTTGAGTGATTCTATCGAATACTCGATCCTCCATCTGGGGTTCTACACCTACCCCTGGTTTACTCGACTCGTTTGCAGAAGTTGCTTTCTGCTCTACTAAGTCTGTAACTCTTTTCCCCATCGGATCTGGGTCCCGTATAATTTCAGGACCTCCGCTGGTAGGGTCAACATTCCTCTCCTCAGTCTGCTTGCTCTGCTTGCCACTTCTTCTCAGCATCTTTGCCTAATTATTAGGTACACATGTTAGAGACTTATCTATGGGACTTAATCTAATGCATGAACTCTCTCTTTCACCCAAAACCTTATGCTTTAATACTAAGATAGTTCAAACCTTTCCCAAGTTTACGTATACCTTTGCTCTGATACAAGCTGTCACACCCCGCCCTAGACCACCCTCTTAGCCTAAAGAAGTGTGTGACTGCAACAATTACCAACCCTTGGGCTGACATTTACTGCCTAATAACTCTTGCGAAATAACTCTGATACCAAATATAAATTATATGCAACGGGACGTCTTTAGGCCCATAATTTATTAACTAAGAACATAATATATTTAGAGTCATTACAACACTAGATTTACAAGTCCCAAAACCGACAAACCCTAGTTCCTATATGAACAATAGTAACATGTGTACAATATTAACAGTAACCACCTAGCAAATGGTTACAATTCTTTTGGTCCTTTAGTGACAGAGCAGACGTAAAGCTATCTTCAAAAAATTTGACCACTACCTATGGGGGTGAGGGGAACAAAACATTTGAAAACGGGGTGAGCTTATGCCCAGTGAGTGACCGAGAAAACATAGTAAATTCTCATGCATGATTTCAGTAATGAGTTTTTAATTGAAACATAAACTTTTACAGTACTTGTACTGTAGCATAAACATTTTCCAAGCGTAAAACATATAAAGCTGTTTTAATCATAAAACAGTAAAATCATTTCTCAATCCAACGTACCCTACTATGGGTAAAACAATCCTAACACCAACTACTAGTCCAGAGAGAACCCTTTTGCTCAATCTCTGACTCTATTCACCTGTGGCCATACTAAGTACCCTCACACATTAGGTACATCTGCTCAAATACCTTCTCAATATCCTTCAGTATCGAGCTACTAGGATACCTTCTCAAATGTCCTTCAGTATCCCGTTGGCTTGGTACCTTCTCAAACGTCCTTCAGTACCAATAGATACCTTCTCAAATGTCCTTCAGTATCTAGTTAGGTGGATACCTTCTCAAATGTCCTTCGGTATCGCATTTTAGTAAAACTAGTCATAAACGACTTTTCTCTTTAAAGCATGTAAAGTATAACACATATAAAACATGAATTTAAAGATGTTAACGCATGCTGGATCAAATCAACACATATAAATAGTTTTTCAACAATGTCTTACACATGCATGCGTTCAAACATAATTCACAACTTGCTTGGAAATCACTTCATAAAACTAGTAGGCATGAGAATATTCTTGAAAACATGCTTTCTTTAACACATTGTAATCAAACAGTTTAAGCAAAATGCTTTAGTCAAAACATTTTAGCCACTCACCTTGATTTCTTAGGAGCTTTTCACTCTAGTGCCTCATCGGCTTCTTTTCATCCCTAGAATCCTGATTCAATTTACATCTTAGATTACTCATAGTTCTGAACCTTATTTTGAAATATTTCCTTCTAAAAACTTATTTTGAAATGTCTCAGGAAACTTACTCTAAAACGGTTGCTCAGAAATCCATGTGGTTTGGCCGAAATTACAGAATCTTCAAGACTGGCCAGACTGATCCGATAGTCCGATACTTCTGCATTATTTTCAATCTCCAGCCCGTTCTTTTGAGTTTTTCCCTCCGGCAGCCTCACTCTAAAAACTAGACTTATAGAGCTTTCAGATGGCTTTGGAATCACTCCAAACACATGAGTAGATTGGGAGATCTCCTCGTCCAAATTTGATGCATTCTCCTCAACCCTCACTGCTCTCCCTCTCACGAAATTGCTGATTTTGCGATTTTAAAATGAAGTTCCGAAGGCTCTATTTATAGGTATCCAACGTCCCCTGGTGTTGACACCATCTACTTGGCTGCATGGCCAAGTGTTTACTTCTTCCCTCATCAACGCAAGCTTGCATCATCTTGGCCCAAGATGTTTTCTCCATATGCGTCCACCACAATTCCTTAGCCTTAAAGAATTTCTCCCAAGATGACATATGGTTTGGTTGACGTTTGCCCTTGTGATCTCACCATTATGTGTCCAACTTTGGGATTTCAATGCATAATCCATAACAATGCAGCCTAAACTCAATGTATAGATGCTTGCTCGGCTGTTCGATGCATAGGCGAGGCCCTTCGACCTCATGGGCGAGGCGTTCGAATGCAGCACCGGACGAGCCATTGCTGCATGCACAGACTACCCTCGCTCTCTCCGCTCTCGCTGGTGTCGCTCTCTCCAATCTCGCTGGTGTCACTCTCTCCCACTTTCTCATTCATAATCTCGTTCTCTCCAATCTCGCTGGTGTCGCTCTCTCCCACTTTCTCGCTCATAATCTCGCTCTCTCCCACTTTCTTGCTGGTCTCTCGCTCTCTCCCATTTTCTCTCCAATCTCGCTAATCTTGTTGTTAGCTACTGTGAACATTGTTTGTCTCCATGCAAATTCTACACATTTTTTTCCAAATTTTCCCCAAAATAATTTCCCATATTTTTCTTAGTTCTTCAATCCTTTCTTCAGCCATAACGCATTTCACATAACTTCTCTATACTTAGCCGAATTTTTCCAAAATTTCCCAAACTTAATTTCCATATTTTCTCTTTTCAAATCCCCATTCCTTCTTCACCATTCCACACTAACTTCCTCGTCAAACTATTTATTATACAAATTTCATTACAATTTTACCAATCAAAGCTCAACTTAAATTATTCAAGGAAAATCTACTCAACACTTAGAAATTTCCTTCCCTTTAACATAGGATTTAACTTTCACTTAGTTAATTCCTTTTATCACTTGCTTAATTTCACATGAGGCGACTTCGATTGGCAGATGGACACCATTGATTTGGGCAAGCAGGATTAAAATGCTGGCAAGGAAAGCGATTGCGGTAATTCTGAGAATTTCTTTTAGTTGGCCTTCCCATCTATGTTTAGTTGCTTTCTTTACAGTTTTCTTTTACCGTTTGTTTGATTTTGTGATTACTGTTTAGTAGGATTAGTCTTTAATGTTCTAGAAGTTTCATATGTTTCCATATGTTAAATGTAGTGGCACTGGGTGCATGATTTTGTGAATGTTTGGGTAAATCACCACAAGATATTTTCAACTTGCGTTGGGAAGAGAGGAAAATAAACTGGTATATAACGAGAGGATGGGTGTAGTAAGTAGAAAGAAGAGGAGATATGCATCTAATACACCCAAATACATTGTGGTGAGGGGTGTGTTACGCACATATGTGTCCTTTGCCTGGTCTTAGTTAAATGCACTATGTTGAGGTATCCTCCAGAAATGTATTTAGTTAAGGGGTGTGCTATGGGGATGTATGCGTGTTGCCCATCCTCAGCAAAAATGTATCTGCGTTTATTGGAAGCATGACATGAACTACAAATCATGCACCCTTCCAAATCCAATTTGGTAACTTAACCAAATTCTTTGACTTTTGTACAGGCATTAAAAAACTTCATGTAATGCGTTCATTTGTAATATATTTGCATACTTTGTCAATACTCAATACAATCAGAAGTATATATTCACTCCACTCTTTGCTTGTGCCTTTTTCTTTATCTTCCTTTGATACTTTTTGCTATGTTCTTACTCTTTTTTTTTTTTATGATCATCATTGCATTGCTATGATGTATCATATGTTTACACTTAGAAGCATTTCCCATACTTAGTAAATTCTTAGTTTAGCAGTACTTTCCCTTTTAGCTTTCAAAGTTCTGCTTAAACCTTCTTTTTGAAATTTTCTTCTAAGTGTTTGTCTAGTCTATCCAAACAACGCAATGAGGACCTTGCTCATCTTTAATTTTGGGGGTGAGGAAGGTCTGAGTAGGTGAAATCAGAAATATGCAGTATTTAAGAAAATGCGTCCATTTCCATTCAAAAAAAAAAAAAAAAAGGAATGCAAGGGACAACTCCTTTGATTATCATGAGTTAAAGTTAGAACTGGCACATAGCCGTAGTTGGATGTTCGCATGACACCCGTGGGGACAAACCAAAATGAAGAGTATAACCATGACCAACTGTCTCTATGTGAATAAATGACGTACATTTTGCTCACCGCATATAGATATATCAAGTTGTTTTGATAAAGAAATAAGCATTCTATTTTGAAAACTAGAAAAGTGTCTTTGAGCAGATTTTTTTTACATAGAAGGATAAGGTAGGGCTTGCTAAGAATTAGCAAGGATAGAAGGAAAAGTGCGATGTTAGATAATGTGCCTAAGTGTAACATTCGGAGCAACCAATCATCGTAGAAATATAGGATAGGAATGAAACATGATTGCCTTGGTAGAAGATATGCTTGAGGACAAGCATATATCTAAATTTGGGGGTGTGATAACTTATAGAAATACAAGATATTGATGCCACCTTATCTAGATATTGCGGCCAAAAGTTAGTAATTATGTGCCAATTGTATAAAGATTAGCCTAGTATGACAATAATTATAAATGTTTGCGCTTACTAATGCCAAAAAGATGGATGACAAGCCAAACTTTACTCTGTTTTGTAGGAGACCAAGTCATCGCTTGTGCTCAAGGCTCATTAACGCATCTCTGCCACATTGCGCCCATCGATCAACCATGAAGAGACGATTACCGAAGTAACGACGCAATGCCACAGTCGATCCAGAGCTATGCTTCAACTGCATGCGGTAATAAAAAAAAACACCGCATGCAAACCTAAGATCGAAAGATGCAACTGAGCAACGCGAGAGTGGGGGATTGAGACACGTGTACAACTAACGGTTGTGCAGAATTGATGGTCTGATTGCATAACAAAAGGAATAATATCCCTCCATCTGAGGAATTACCATCAAGTGGGGACCACAAGGCCGGAGTCAAATATCTGCTCCTATAAATACCCCATTTATTTTAGAGAAAAGTATGCTATTTGATACGGGGCTAAGTGCTGCAAGATTTTAGAGAGAAAAGGCTGAGCTGAGTGCTGAAGAGAAGAAATTCGGGAAGAGAACGAGATAAGGCCAAGAGGTAAATCTCAGATCCGACCTGCCATATACCCGATCGAAGCTCTGTGCAGAGACCCCTGCTACCGGTGGAGCAAGCCTGAGAGGGGAAGCTCTTCCTGCCATCGAAACCATCCTATCCGGCAAGCAGATCTCCATCAAATCTATGCCAAGACATTGGCACCAGATTGTATCTGTTCTATCTTTCTTTCATTGTTTTCCACAATTTCTTTATCTCTTCATTCACACATCATGTATCAAACGCTTAGTAGGAATATTAAATGTTTCGATAGATTCCATTTACCATTTGCTGTCTGTTTCCATTCACCCGTTAGTCACTTTCTTCATGATGTGTTTTTAATCCCTTGATGAGAAATATTAATCACCAAGAACTTAATATGTATTAAACTTAGAAAATACGTTTAGCTAAAGCATGCTAGACGACATCTTCACCTGTGAGAGCAGAAGTGAAGATGTCATTCTGATCTATCGAGAGAAGGTCAGAAGAGTGCATTAACTAAAGCGAGTAGTACTTCCAGACATGGAAGCAACCTTGCATTCATTACGTTAGACTTTGTTTCACCACAGACATGTGGGGAACACAACCGATTACTGAGAGGTGTATGCCAAGAAAAGAGCGGAACAGTATTTATACCTTCAAATCCAATTAAGGTCTTGCGTTATTTGTAATACTTATCTTTCTCTTCTATTCTGTTTATAAGACTTGTTGCCGCATCCCACGTCTTTGCACAACCTTCACAGCCAGCCTTAATCCTAGCATCTTGTACATGAAGTCTGTATCTTGTAACATCTAGCTTAGGTTTATTGTATTTTTTATGTTTTATTGCATCTTTATTGCTTTCCTTTATTTTATTGCAATTTACTTACTTGTACAAACTTCTTTATAAAGAATTGAAAACCTGGTCGCATATATCATGAACATACTGCAATAGCCGACACCATTTCCCCATGTTCGACCTCAGATCATACCAAAAAACTTACGATGGAATTACACTTGGTTTCATCGTAAGGAAATGACAACGTAGAGTATACTACATGAACATTCCAAATTGATGCATAAATAGAAGTAGTATCGCATCATCATGAGCACTTAATATCATGCATCCCAAAATATGTTTACAAGTTTATGGCGCCGTTTCCGGGTATCATAAACTTACGTTATAATCATCCATGCATTGTGTGACATAAAATACATTTTATGTTTACAGTGAACTATACGTAACATCATAGAAACATCACAAAACAACGCAATCAGGAAAGAGAGAATTTCAAAAGGATAAGGCATACAAGATAACAAGAAAAGACCTTAGGCGGAACAACGCATGCGCTCATGCGTTGAAATCCACGCGATTGAAGCCATGCGTTAAAGGGTGAGAGGAATTCTTCCATTGAACTACGAACCTAGGAGACTTATTGTTGCACCTACAAGAGCAAACGTACCACAACCAAGGAAGCAACCATATATCCAAAATAACAAAAAAAATAAAATAAATAACCTATACTAAGAAAGCAAGTTAAAGATAAGGTAGAAGATGTCCCTGGAAAAATAGGAGTGTTGTCATCGCAAGGAGTCTTCCATACAGGAGATGGCTTTCAACTGCTTGGGTCAAGTTGCCCTGACCATTGGAACTTTCAGCAATTGTTGGGCGCATGTTGGCCACCATGAGCTTAGAACTACCTTCAGTTCTTTTGCAACTGATTGTCCTTCTACCTTGGGGTCAACATTGGCTTTCAGCGCATCGCCTACACTTCAATATTGTTTGCAACCTGGTAGCACAAGTTGCAAGCTGCAATACACCGAAGATAAAAAGTTTGCTCGCAGAGACACAAAACTTAACAAACATTTAGTTGCCAAGTCCCCGGCAACGACGCCAAAACTTGATGACGGAAAATTGGAAGTCAATTTTACTCGACAACCAACTTCCCTTGGATGCAGTATGCGATGCATGTTTCTAAGATATGCATTGATGGTCATGTGTTAGAATGAAAAATGCATTAACGAATGTATGCGATGACCATGCGTCCTGCCACAAGTTTTCTTACGCATAATCCGAGGTCGAACATAGGGACTTGTAGCTATATGTTTGCGGTGATGTGCATGCGGGGGTATAAATAAAAGAATGGAGGGGATGTTACTAAGTTAATCCTACTTCTACTCCTATCTAACAGACAACACAATGAGAATATGCATGACAGGTAGAGATACAACAAACCTTGACATGAAATGAATGTATGGGAAAATAGATAAAATGTGGAGATGTTTTCATTGCAACCGTTAAGAGTGACTGCAAGGGCAACCCTAGTCAATGCAAGCCAATGTGCTCATGCTACTCTCATACATGACAAGTCATTTTCCAATGGAAATGCGATGCTCCTAAGTCTAGGATGCATGTGTTGAATGCAAAGTGTCCATAGAGCTTATTCCTAAGTCTCTACTCTTTTCCTATGCGATGATGCAAAATGCACACAACGCTATGGTGACCGAACTCAATCGTATCCTATCTCTAGGATGCATGCGATGGGTTAATAGCAAACAATGCTTATTCTTAAACTTCTATCTCTTGTATTATGCGTTCTAGTCTGACTCTCCCGAGCCTAGATTCTGACCTGACCTTCCCAAGGCTAGATCCTGTCCTTAGACTACCCTTCCGAGTATCTCTAATGGACGAATGAAGCATACATACTACAAGACAATCGCATGAACTTGGTTGATGCAAGGTTGTTACTATCCCTAATGAACAACACATACATTGCTTAATGTGTCCAACCATTTATCCTCCCGGGCAGTTGATTGTTGCTGACTCTACTCATAGACAAGCAATGCATTAGCCTATAGACAGGCGTTGCAGCAGCTTCACACTAAGCAAATAAGGTTACCCATACACTTGCGCAACGCACACCTCTTATATTCCTAATCCACATGACTAAGTATACATACCCAAGCACTCCCACTAAGGTTGCAATGAAAGTAAAGATGCTAAGCAAAGAAGATGGAGATGAAGTCGAAGGAACAGAGAAATGTATTGAAAAACAAATTGTATTAATTCCTTAATTCCAAAATGTCATACAATACAATATGAGAAAAGGAAGGAAAAGAAAATGACCGACTGGAAGCAAAGATTTGCTTCTAGCAGATGTGCGTCAAGGCTGCCGGTGGTGTTATGGATGGGCGGAGGAGCTGACTCTCTCGAGATCTAGCTCCGGTCGAAGGCTCCGATTGTCACTCGGAATAGAGGAAGGAGATGAAG